>NW_024880433.1:0-24967 GCF_900700415.2 Clupea harengus
TAAAGCATGCGTCCTCTCCACTGCCTCTGCCAGGGCCTAGCCGTCCCCAGGGCTGCAAATTTACTGGCGACCTTTGCATTCCATTTGCAGCGCTACCTCCTCTTCTTTGTTCCTCCCCTTCCTTGGGGAAAATTCCACTACTAGGGAGGTAGCCAAGCAACAAAGCATGTGCCTGCATGCAGCGTAGACGTCGGGCAATGCGGCAACCTACCGCCAAGAATTGGGGTGTGTAGCTTCGGACTAGTGGAGCATGGCCCAGGCATTCCCCATACATGTCACGTGATGTGATGAAAGTACTACTGCAAAAAAGTATGCACCGTCAAAATGTCTGAATCTGTAACCATCCCCTTAAGCAAATGTGTTAACTAAAACACACCTTCTGTACCATCTCATTTTGTAAGACACGTGAAGCAAATGAATTGACCAAATAGGCTCATATACAGTCGACACCTGTCAACACCAACACACCCCACAAAATACGTTAGGCTTACTACCGGCCTCAGCATCAGGATACTCTCGTTGTTGTGGCTTGAGGGTGAATTCATTTTAATCAATGCCACCTGCTGGTGTGACAGTGGTACTGCCCTGTTTAACTTCTCAATGCGAGTAAATACATTTCTACTTACAGTTAGAGCTGTCACAGGAAACTCAAAGGGCCATCAAACTACATTGGAAAAAACGAATTCCATGCACTTACACTATGTACGGTTGAAAATTAAGTTTACTAGAATATGCTACAAGACATACAAAAGGTGACTGTACCAAGCATTCAACATGACAAAACACTTAAATGAACACACTGATTGAAAGAAATGACTGACAAAGTAATGGATCAGAAGGAGGGTGGGAGGAAGTAACCATTTAAGAGCGAAAAGAACAAAAGGCCATTCAAAAATTTAAACAAATCCCCACTGTTGTAACTGGTTAAAACAAAACATGTTGCAACCAGACACTGCATCCTTTTAACACCTGAATTAAACAGAGGATTTAAACTGAGAGAATACAGGCTTCCCACTCCTCAAGAGTTACTGGTTTGGTACAGCCATTGTTTTGTCTTCCACCACTGGGTGGAGATGTGGGACCAGACTGGCACTGAGCTGAGAGGAAGGAACGTTGCCTGGCTTCTCCTGGGGGGATAGGCTGGGGGATTGTCAAACAGTCCAACAGGTTTACGAGCGTGTCCATGTTCTGGCGACATACTGTGCTTTGGTGATGAAAGTGCTTGTGAATGAGATTGACTCTTGGTCAAATTGTAACACTGCCAGTAGTACACATGTCTAAATTGAGGCGTCAAGGAAGAGGGAAAAAAAAAAAAATTGAGGGCAAGAATACAAATGCATGTTTCACAATTGTGCCCTCGACTGCATGTGAGAAATTAGGGATGCAACCTCCTTTGATTTAACAAGTTACAAATAGTAGGTCAATAAAAACAAAAATTCATGAATTGTGACAAGACCTACACATTTTGTTATACCTTTACCAAAAACGGTAGAGAAAATAAGTATAAAATGCTGCCACAAACCTCCCATTCTTCTCCATTCATATAGACCAGGGGTTCTCAATCCTACTCCTGGCACCTTTCGGCCCTGCAGGGTTTTTCTATCCATCCCTGTACCAAGTCCACCTGATTAGTCAGGATCGTCCTAATACCTTTGATCAGCTCCACACACCCAATTTAGCTAAATCAACGGACCACTGACCAGTTCTTTCATGTACGCAGAGAAAGGAATGGTGTCGAGCAGAGGGGGCCCAGAAAGCCAGATTGTGAACCACTGACATAGAAAATGTACAATACTACCATCCAGAGAGAGGACTTATGGCTCTCTTACCCCCACCACAATTACAGTGTAAGAAGAATGTTTACACGAGCGAGAGGACTAACAAACATAAGCATGATAGAAGCGTGAGAAACATAACAAAGGATGATAATAAAATCACATTCCTTCCATCCAAAAATCCAAGTGTGTCATCACCGTTCTGGACTGTTTTTCAGTTGGATGTGGAGTTGAAGGTTTTTTTTTGGCTGACAGACAGGGGGCCCGTGGCCCTCGCCTGGCCAAGCCTGGTTCTTTTGTGGTTTACCTGTTCTTTGTTTTAAAAAAAAAAAAAAATCTCAAAGTTGAGAATCGGTGATGCGTGGAGGGGGGAATATGAGGGGGGGGGGGGTGCATGTGTGACTGTCATTAGATGTGGGGGGGGGTACCCCACTTCTCACGCCTCCACTACGCTCTTTTCCTTTTTGTCGCCGTCCTCATGCCAGGTGAGACGCTCCTCGTAGAAGGCAATGACTATCTGTGGGCACTTGTTATTGGCTTCTTTCGCAAGCACCAGGTCCGCCTCGTCAGAGTCCTTCCTGCAAATGAGAGATAGAAAGATTTTATGATCTTGTGTTGCAAAGTAAAAGCTTTCTTATACTAAAAAAGCTCAATTATTTTAGGGCATCTATGTGTAAGGATGTTTTAGTTTGAGGGTGAAGGCTTCGTCTCAGACCTCACAATTGCTTGGACAGTTTTCATATTGCCAAGGTGTGTAAATATTCATGAAGGTCATTAACATTCAAATGCCATTAAAAGTGGGTGGCACAGGTGTAAATGGGCCTTAACTGGTGGTAGGACACTTTTTGTGTACGGTTGTACTGCCCGTCCCCCCAACTTAAGAACCAATTGCTTACGATTAATTGTGATGTACTGCATATTCTGACAACATGCTACATTAGTTGGCGAGAATTAGTTTCACAGCATTTTCACTCTTTCTGTACTCAAAAGATCTCCGTGAAAGCAATTAATCTTGTTGCCAACTAGTATGTTCAGTGTGCATTTCATTTCAAATTATAGTAAAGAACTCACTAAATGATAAACACCTGAACACTAATGTTGTGATTGATTGTGGTCGATTGCTTTTCTTTCCCATCCCTTAATTAAAGACTTGAACTGGGCGTAGGTTCACACTTTGGCCTCTGCCCAGCCGTTGAGAGAGATCAGCATTTGCTTTTTTCATGTAAATGTTTAAGGGGTCTGCATTATTCTGGGCTGAATGAGATTTTCTCACCATTTCATGAGGAACATCAGGTCTCCACATGAGTCTGTGGCTCCGATGATCTTCTCAGGTTCCAGGCCCCGCTCAAATCCCCTCGCTACAAGGATCGCATCCTACAAATAATGGGAAAGGAAAATAAATAAATACGTTAAGGTATCATCTTTTTATATATATATATATAAACTAAAACTTGTTCACAAGTTCACTAAGAGGGAAAGAAAGGAGAAGGAAAGGAAATACTCCAGACAGCAAACCTTTTACGACACACATTCTGAGAGTTACCAGACAAATAACATATGTCCGCCATTAAGAAATCACTGTGCTGCGTAAGTGTTTAACACACTCAATGAACATAAAGCACACTGATCACCTAACAATAACAGTATAAACACATGGACTTGACAGTCTCACTGAGGGCCACTTTAGATTCTATTTTTACTAAAAGTTACATTATTTTTGCTCTGTTCAAGGAGCAGTTTTTTTTTATTAGTTTCAATAAACTGCCCGAAACAGAACATTAGATAGCGTGTGCAAGAATATCCAGCAAGTCGGAATGTAGTCCCAAAACACATCTTTAGATTTTGTCACATGAACAGTCATTGACATGACATATCATTGAAGGAACATAGAAGTACCCCATTCCAAAGATTGATTAAGGCGTTCCCAGTTCTCATTGAACCCTTTGTCCTAAAACTCTAAAGGCACTAATATACAAAGACGTGTCAGACAGAGGGCCATCAGGCCCACAACATAAAACACGGTAAGAATGGAACCTTTTTGCATACAGGATTGCATTCTCTATGCAGAGGATGAAGAGAATGGACAATGTAGAGATATAAAACATCCAACCAAACAAGGAAAACAAACATACAAATAAACAAACAAACAGACAGACAGACAGACAGACAGACAGAGACCACTTGACCGACACAATACGGCATGCACATTCCATTTGCATTTCGTCTTTCACCATCTCACCTCTTTTTTCCGTTTGGTTTTACTGCCTCCTTCCTCATCATCTTCTGTGGAGCTTCTCTTGTTGTTGCTGCTGCTGCTGCCGTCCTTGGGCCGTGCTGGAGAGCTTGTGGTGTTGGAGGGTTTTCCACCACTGCTCGGGGGGGAGCTTCCCTTTTTGTAAGTCTTCAGGAACTCAGCGATGAGGTCTGGACAGTCCAGGTTCTTCTCCGGCTCCCATGTGTTGTGCTTCCTATTTGAATGATCAACATGTCAGACTCAAGAGATGGTGAACTACTGCATAGCACTGCAAACTAAAATATTTGTTTTAAATATACAAAAGAATCAAAACATCAACACAGACTTACTCTGTGAAGCCTTTCCATTTCAGGAAAAATTCAACACGGCCCTTCACAACCCGTCTGTCTATAACCTTCTCAACCACATACTCTTCCTCTTCTGACGACTCGGATGAGTTCCCATCACGTGACTGGTTCTTCTTCCCCATTACTAAGCCTTACTTTGAAAATTCCTTACCCAATGAGGGAGGATTTTCTGATGAGGAGAGGGAAAGAAAAAAATATACCACATGAAATTGGCAACATGGAAAATATTATTTGTTTATTTACATATGCTTTTATTACACACCTCCTGAGCGTTCGGAACTGTAGATGAAAGTACGAATCTGGTGTAGGCAGGTAGTGGAGATGTCACTGTGACGGACGAAAGGAAGTGCACTTCCACCTCCCCCTGTCATCAAAACAAAAGATTCATGATAAGACCATGACATCTCAAAGAGCACTCCACAACCTGCTGTAAAAAAAAGTATATAAATGTGGATATGAAACAACTCGTCAATAAATGACCAAATGGGTCAAGAAGTACTGATCACACAGCTGTGCAAAGAAAGCAAATGTGAGTCTTGCTAGTGTGAGCATTATTAAATATAATGTAAATGGGCTTTTAAATTCAAGGACATACTAACCAGAATATGAATATTGACAAGTTATCTTGGTATCAAAAGTAACAAGGTCTAACTGCTAAGGTCTAAGCTAACTGCTCTGGAGCCACTAGAGATGGTTGTAGAGAGAAGGCTGTTGCACAAGCTGCTCAACATAATGGACAACACTATACATCCCCTACATAAGGTACTGGTCAGACAAGAGTGTGTCTTCAGCCAGAATAAGGTATGTTACAAGTGGTCATTCCTGCCCACTGCAATAGTCATCTACAATAACTTCCCTCTGTGCCAGGAAAGGAGACTTAATTAAATGTAGATTTAATTTGCACATTAATAGCAATATCTTGCCTAAAGGTTAAATTCTATATTTACCATATTCATTTTATGTAGTATAGTAGTACATATAAATCTATCTCTCTCTCTCATATATATCTATATACCCACCCTGGTGATGCCTATGTTAGACGCTTTGGATAAAAGCGTCTGCTGGTATATAGTAATTCTGTGTTCTTTCTTTTTAACTACAGCATTGTGTGTATTTTTGTAAGTTATGCATGTTTTCAGTTATTTGTGTGACTTGCTGCTGCAACACTGAAATTTCTCTTTCGGGATAAAGTATCTATTCATCTATCCAGGTCTACCCTGTCCAACTAACACAAGAACGCCCTGGTCTGTCAGGTTAGGGTGACAAACTTAAAATTACAGTAAGCACACTTCTTAAAACAACAAGGTAATATTAACATGATCACATCATTTATGGTGCATGTATTCTTTCTCGTACACTTCTGGAACACCTTCGCCAAGACCAATAAGCTAACGTGAGCGAAGGTGCGTAGACAGCCAGGTAATTTCTAGCGGTTGTGCATTAAAACTGCATCTGATCTGAGCACCAAACAACATGGCACATGGCGCTTATTATGATACAAATGCAAAAGCAATCTTTCTGCGAAGACATTTGAGTGTTTTTTGTATTGGATTCTACTGAACAGTCGTTAGCCATCATAGCTACCTTTTTAGCCTTAGCAACACGGGGAATATCATTCAGGCACGACAACATTGACTACACACATAGCAGTGTAAATTAAATGTTGCTAACGTTTATTATTAGCGCACATCGGCCAGTGAATCGTGGCTAGCAATCGCCATCGCTAAATTGCATGGTATGATAATCTATCAGTCTTATAAACAGCGAACTGTTAGCTAGCTAGCTATCAACCTAGCACGTCAGCTAGGCTTGTTTTGTTTCCACGAAACACTGCTAACGGTGTGACTAGCAAGGCAGCTAAAATCAGTTAGCTTGCTAGCCACTTATAGCTGATGGAAAGAACTGACACCTTAACTATCCAGCGTCTCCTTCCTACGTTTGCTTTTCAACACTGCTCCATACACATTCCTTTCTCAGTCGTTAGGAAGCTATGACGGCCAGACAAGTTATTTGATTAGCTCATAAGTTAGATCAAGCCACTTTAGTCTAAGGTCTGCCTGCTTAACTAATGTTAGTTACCAAGTCGGGGTTTAATCCAAGGTTGGTTAACTAGCTAACTATACTTTATGCCATTCCAAGAATTGTGAAAGAAATTCAACAGGGAACGTAAAGTACACTCACCGCACAGTTTTCTACGAATAAGAACCAAACTACACCAACCGCGAGGCTAGTCAGCTAAGAAGAAATTAGGCTTCATCCGTAGTTCCTCCTCTCTATACGCAGCTGCAGATGTGCTTGAGCGCGCCAAAATGCACAATGGCTGCCATACGCACGCATGCGTATGCAGTTTATCAAAACGATCAAATACATGATTCTCGATTTGAGTCCATATTATTTTGAAAGTTATCGTTGAATTTAAACGTACAAAGTCTACATTTCTAATTTATTTTAATATACCTGGTGTGTATTAGCGGAATCTGAGTGCCTGAAGGATAATTCAATAGAGTGCTTTGCGAAATGTATTTATCATAGACATAGTCACAAATGCATAACATTTCTGTTTCTGTTTTTGTTTTAATCTAGCTCGATACATTTAACACTGTAACATGTAGACAGTTGAACTGTTGCACCGTGGAAAATGTAACTATTTTCTAATATATTGTAGCCAACTGCAATGCACACCATTATTTTGCTGAAGGTAACGCCCTTTTACACACGCTTCTTCAATTGGTCTAAACTTGCCTCTAAGGCGCAATATCATTGGATCATGTGTACTGCCTTGCATTTAGTCCAATAAAAAATTACAGGAAGTAACATTGTGACGGCAGCGGGAAATTTTGGCCAATTGGATGGCTGCATGGGTGGGTCTACCATCAATTATTTAATCCAAGTCCCCTATCGTTTTTCAGAGTCTGTCCTAGATTCTCCTCATAGCATACTGTAGCTTGGGAGAAGTCGTCAGTACACAAAATGTCTAAAGAGGTAAGGTTACATTTCACTGGGAATCGTTTGATTTTGTGTTATGGTGTGCATATATGTTAAATAATTGAAAATAATTTGCGCACCGAGTCGAAGTAATGGTTAGTTTACTGTAGTCATTGTGATCGAATCCATTGAGATTGCACCGCCATTTTGTTAACCGGAGACATTAGGCCTCATGGGCGTCACGATTTGAGAAACTAAGAGTGTGTTAATCTATTAAGGTCATATGCAATATCCCATTTTGCGTCAAACTTTATGTAAATATATGGATTTGCTTAAACTGGCTTTTGGTGGTGTTGTGTTTGGAGAAAAGCGCTCGCCGCTTTGTTCTTCATCTAGTTAGCCACATGTCAACATGGCGGCGGCATCCTTTCACTAAATAAGCTATCCGATAGTTAGCTAATGTTAGCTATCTCAGGGTGCCAGAAGGATCTCGTTTCGGTGGCACAATTTGTTGTGCAGCATCGATATGTTTATTGAGACCTCATCTGGAACGATTCGTGATTGCGATGGCATTTTTTGCAAGTCTTACGGTCATAGCTGTGAATTTAGAATTTGCGCACAATGCAGGCTAACGCTGCCCATTTCGGTGTATCCTATTGTGTTGTGTCTTGCGTTAGCTAGCCAACATTATGCAACATTTGCTGCACTCAACTGAACATGCGTCTTTTAATCCCCCAAGGTCCCACGTGAACCAGAGCAGCTCCGAAAGCTCTTCATCGGAGGTTTGAGCTTTGAAACAACAGATGAGAGTTTGCGAGCTCATTTTGAGCAATGGGGAACACTAACAGACTGTGTGGTGAGTAGCATGCCTATTCCAGTCCAAACAGAATCGTCAACTATTAATTGTATTTCATTGCATGGAGCCTGAGTGAAGTGCTAATTTATTTATTGTTTTATTTTTAAGGTCATGAGGGATTCTCAGACCAAGCGGTCACGAGGGTTTGGATTTGTCACATATTCTTCTGTGAAAGAAGTTGATGAGGCCATGACGATGAGGCCCCACAAAGTTGATGGAAGGCTTGTCGAGCCTAAGCGTGCAGTGTCCAGAGAGGTATGTTTAGGTCACTATCTCTGTGGCAGTGTGAATCTGGTGATCTTCAGGACACTGATTTGTGTGTTGTCTTGCTTCACTATCCCTCCCCGCAGGATTCTAACAGGCCTGGAGCGCACATCACAGTCAAGAAGATCTTTGTTGGTGGTATCAAAGAAGACACAGATGAAAGCCACCTTCGTGACTACTTTGAACAATTTGGCAAAATTGATGCAATTGACATTATGGTTGATCACAAAACCGGCAACAAGAGGGGCTTTGCATTCGTCACTTTTGATGACCATGATGCAGTTGACCGTATTGTCAGTAAGTGTACCCTAATGATCACATGTCTCATCAGGAACATGTCACATGTTCTAGAGTTGTGTTGAATGCATTACCATGTAACAAATGGGGGTCTTCTTTTAAAAAAAAAAAACAGTTCAGAAGTACCACACCGTAAACAGTCACAACTGTGAAGTGAGGAAGGCCCTCTCCAAGCAAGAGATGCAGAACACTGGTAAGGGCATGAGATGTAATGATTATGCAGCCATTCCATTGACAAATCCTTCTGGAAATACAAAGACTTAACTTTTAATCTATAGGAAGGGGAGGAGGTGGCGGCAGCTTTGGCAGAGGTGGTGGATATGGCAATGACTTCGGCGGTGGACGCGAGGGCTACTTTGGAGGTCGGTGTTATTATTCAATAAGTTAACATGCCAGGGCTATGAGCCTTGTTAAGAGATGTGAAATGTGACCGGATCTGAATTTTGCAGGAGGAGGAGGAGGAAGAGGTGGTGGAGGAGGAGGTGGAGGATATGGCGGTGGAGATGGCTACAACAATGGTTATGGAGGCGATGGTGAGTGTATTAATGGATAGTATTAATACCAGATTAGGTGTTTTTAACAGTATATGTGGCAAGGACTGAATCCAACTGATGATGATGCTAATAATAATAACCCCTTTATCTAACCCCTTAATATCAAGATGTTGCTCCTGCTGTAGGTGGCTATGGCGGCGGCGGCAGTGGTGGTCCTGGCTATGGTGGTAACCGTGGATATGGAGGCGGCGGTGGTGGCGGAGGAGGTTATGGCAACCAGGGTGGTGGTGGCGGCTATGGAGGCAATGGCTACGGCAATGGCTACGACAATGGCAATGGAGGCAACTATGGTGGTGGTAAGACTTGAATGTGATTGTTAATTCTGAAAGACTCATACCTTGCAGCTACAGTATCAAGTGACCTTTGATCTTTTTGTAAATACAAGTCAGTGGTTTACCTTATTTGTGTTATTTCTAGGTAACTTTGGAGGTGGTGGTGGTGGTGCCGGCGGAGGCGGTGGTGGCAACTACAATGACTTTGGCAACTATGGCAACAGCCAGGCATCAAATTACGGTCCCATGAAGGGTGGTAACTTTGGAGGTGGTGCTAGCGGCGGTGGTGGTGGCGGCAGAAGCAGTGGTCCCTATGGTGGTAAGCATCATTCGTAGATATGAGTTGCTTTCTTCCGGCTAAGCATGAAACCGTCTTCTGAACCTCATGTGTCGATGCTCTTCTCTCTCAGGTGGCTATGGAGGTGGTGCATCTGGTGGCGGCGGCGGCGGATATGGAGGTGGCTCAGGAGGACGGCGCTACTAGACTTTTTGGCAGGTTAGTGCTTCAGTCGGTGCAATGCACATTTCCAGTTAATCTGTCATTTAGTGGAATGTTAGGCTTGTATTGCGCACATGTAGTGTAAACTGAGAAGCGGTGTTGAAGCATATGAATCTTACTGAAATGCACTTCCTGTGCATTAGCTTTCATTCTTAAGTGCCTGGTATGGATCTGTAGATGACCCAAGTCAGTCTGCAGGTTTAACAATGTTGTTCCATATTGTTCAACAGGACTCAGTACTTAGGAGAGAGGAGAACAGGACAGAGGAGAACAGGAGAGGTGACAGGGCAGCTGCAGGTTTACTCCCGCTAGATCTGCTCAGCCAAACAGTTGTGGCAGGTTACCGCTGCCACAAAGAAGAGATGTGTACTATAGTGCAAAAATCATGTGTGAGGTTTCATGAAATTTGTGTTTGTCAAACAGGATTATTTTATATGTCATTTCTGGATAAGCATTCCAATGAGGTTTTTACATGTAGATTACTTTTAAGTCAGTCCCATCTTTATTTTTATGTAAATGCAACTAATCAAGTTGAAATAAACTTGTTTCTTTTTTTTAAAACGAGCTCAAGATCTGGTTAGTCTCTTTTGGGGTACGGGGTGGGGCGCTGCTTTGGTTGTTCTGTTGACCTGCACACTTGTCAGATGGACTTGTTGTGGATAGGCAATTGTTGGAGGATGCTGGTGTAGGTGGTTTCAGTCTTGACCTACATCTTGGTCAACATTTAACAGTATAATGCAAAGAAGATTAAAATATCCAAATGTCAATGCTGACTTGGCCACACTGCTAGCGCAATGAAACATTGGTCTTGATGACCACAAAATACTAGTGTAATCAGTTGGCCCTCTGAGGCCTAATATGAAGTGCTTGGAGGAAAGCTGTGGTCTACAAGAGGCTAGCTTACATGTGAATAAAGCTAACCATGGAAGCAAGCTGAGGGAGAGGAGTAGATCACCGCCAGGAGCCAGAGAAGCAGGGGAAAGTGAGTACAGGTCGCCACTCTGAGACTAGCAGGCCACAACTACCAAAGAGCTTAATAAAGCTCCCCTAGGTAAGAACAGCCTTTTCACCTGGACTCTACACGAGAACACTGTATTGGACCATGTTATGCTTGTGAAGTTTTCACTATTCCTGTAGATTACCAGCGGTATCTAGGTTAATGTTGAGAATGTAACTGTAGTCTCCTTTCTACTCTTGAGTAATGCATGCATTCGTAGGTAGTATGACTAGATGAATGCACTAGCTGTCATCTTAAGTGCTGTCTCCTTTTCTTAGGTAATCATGTGAGACCAGTTGTCCCTGGTGCTGGATACAAAGATGCCCATTGAGATGGCACATGGAAAGAAAAATGTGTGTATTTGTTAAAATATATTTATTTTAACCTTTTTTTGTGTGTGTGAAGTGTGGTGCTTATTGTGTCCTTTTTTTTCCCAGGAAGGGCTGTACAGCTGAAGATTTTTTAGAAGATTTTATTTTTTTATAGATTTTTAATAAAATATTTTCATACTTTTACACAATGTGTCTTGAATTTGTATCTGCAAAGGTAGCAAGAAATTGGCAAATGCATACAAAAAAAATACATCTGAACCATTTGGGGTTGTAATGCTCCTGTCTATCAGCCTGCACAGAAGTTCTTGTGACTGGAGAGGATGACTTGCTGTTACTGAGGTTTTTTTTAAAATCGCATTTACTACCAAAATGTATCAAACACCTGGGCAGTTTAGGGAACATGATTGCTTTGCACATTTCTGGAATGCCTGTTAAGTCATGTTTTAAAGTTTCATCACAAACACGTTGTGCAACAGATGCTAAGATACGTGGGCTAATATTGCAGCACATGGGAATATCAGGTAGAAAAATTGGTCTAATGCAAGTTGCGAATAAAGCACATCTGATCCTCTGGTATTATTCCGCATCCAGTGATGCATTGCGTGCCACTAAGTACATGTTGCCATCATTGGTCTGCTGGAGAGCGTAATCTTCAAGGGAGTAGGGATGGCCCTCTTCGTCTCGGAGCTGTGAGAAAACTTTGGCATAGAGCTCAGAAAGGCGACATTTGATGGTGGCCAAACCGCGCTGGAAGTCCAGGCGCTCACGGGCCAAGTGCTCTCGCTGAGTGCGCAGCTGGCCGAGCTCACCCTCCAGATGCACAATGTTCTCCAGTTTGCGCTTCCTGCAGTTTTGTGCTGCCACCTTGTTCTTTCCGCGTCGACGGATGTCGCGCACCAGCGCAAGCTGGGGCTCGTTGAGAGTGTAATGGGTTAGCAGCTCGTTGAAGTCATCTACAGGCAGGTTCACTATCTTTTCCAAAGGAAAGGGGATTTTCAGAGCCGAAGCTCGTCGTTCATCTCTGCTCAGAGGTGTGAGGGCACCATGCCCCTTTGGCCTGATGTATGAGCTTGTACAGGAGCCTGCACGGCTGCCGGATGTACCAGGACTGTTGAGGTGCAGGGCAGTGCTGGGTAAAATCTGTTGCTGCTTGAGTGGATACACAGAGTGTGATTGGTGCTGTTGGTGGATGGGGGGCAAGCTGGGGGCCATGGGGAAGTAAGAGGTGGACGGGGCTCCTGGGTAGTGGTTAACAGGATGGTGGTGATGATGGAAGTCCATGGGATAAACATGGCTGTCTCCTGTCATCCTGCAGTGTTCCCCCATGCTTGCCTCCATTTCATCCTCAGCATAAGGCACTCCTGGCTCTGTGCAAGCATAGGTAGTTACGCTGGTGACACCGTTCTCTGGAGAAGCTAGTGGGGGGCTTGAACCTAGCGACAGGCCAGAGTCAGACTCCATGTCATCAATGGCTGCATGTTGCTGTTTGCTGTGGCTAGGCCCAAGCCCTGTGCTGTGGGAGTGCCCAAAACTGTCTTTTTCAAGACCGTGACTGGCACTCATCAAGTTCATGTGCTCAAGAAAGCTCATGAGTGGTGGTTGAAGAGACTGGGTATTGGGATGCAATCTGGAGGCCAGCTGACTTCCAGAGTGTGCGTAGTGAGGGTCCATACCCGGTCCCAGCCGTTGACATGGTGGCATCACCTCATGGTAGGATCCCTCATAGCCACCAGAGGTAACGTCACACCCCTGAGTTAGAGCGCCAGTGTGGCTCTGATTCATTCCAAAACCTCCAACAGAGACTGCTGGCTCCATAGGAGGATAGGGTCCGTTCTCATACTGGCTGTCATTTTGAACCTCTAGATCCTGCAATGCAGTAACACATACAATATCAGAGAATCACCTCAAACCACCGTGACTTTTCCGTCTCTACCTAAGAAAAGAAAATACCGTATCCTTCAAAGCAAACAATATATTTTTATCAACGTACTACAAGAGGAATTGATTAAAAAGTGACTACTTTTTTTCATAAATCATCAGCTGGATTGAAACCACAAGCCCTGCCCACCTGTGTGTGTGTGTGTGTGTGTGTGTGTGTGTGTGTGTGTGTGTGTGTGCGTGCGTGTGTGTGCCATCCGTAGCTTATGCAGAGCTCACTTAGCTCTGATCAGGTTACATGTAGAAACAGATGGTCATTGTGCAGTGCAGGGGGCTGCTTGCAACGTACAGCACTTGGCCCCTTTTTCTTCTCTCTCTTTATCCCCCTATCATTCAATTGGCCCATTGTTGAAGATTTTACCAGAATGCGTGTGTGTGTTTTGGGGTGTGTTCACAACAGTTTAAATGTTTTAAGGATTTACTTCATTAAAAGTCACTGAACTCTGGAGAGGATTATGATCTGAAATTAACAGCTCACTTGCCCATTTAAATATGTCAACTTTTTTTATTATTTCTAATAATCTTCAAATATTAATCTATGGCATCATGCTCCTTTTAAAATTATTTGTCCCTCTACCAACATTTTCTACTGCATTTATCATTTCTGCTTGCACATTGAGACAGTATACCTGTAACTCTGTGATGGCCATCAGCTCTTGCCAAGTGAAGTCCATCTCTGAATCCTGAGGGTGGCGATGCATCCGGAATCCAGTGGCACTGATGGACATTGATGCTCCCCCATTAAGCCTTCCGAGGTTTGCCAGCCCCTTTGGGCAAGAAAGAGTGAGTGTTAGAAAGTCAGTTTGAAAGTGAAATCCGTAGGTAACAAATTGTATCAAGTCATCTGTGAGACAAATATATAGACAGACCAAGTAACCACCTTACTAACTCTCAAGACTTACCTCACAGTTCTTTCTCAGGGGGAGCATGCAATTGGCAGCTGAACACATTCAGGCAAGAATATTGTTGCAGGCAGCGCGTCTAAGAAATACAAAAAGCAGAACCATGTAATCAGCCTCACACTGAGCCCGCTGCCTCCCTCACTGTTTGCGGCTCTGGAGAACGCCTGAGAAAGCCACAGCTACGCTAATAAAGTTAGCACTTATGGTTCACACAACATGAAAACATCTTTGGGAATCTTAACTCCTTGGCTTAGTTAATCAGTCTCAAACCAGAAACACACCTGACAACATAACACACACGTAACATCTATGAAACTTTGTCCTGTTTTTCCACTCATTTTTTTTTTGTCTTCCCGCCTGTTGGTAATGTCACAAAAGTCTCAAGACATACTGCGTTTCGTTGGGTTGAATTTCTCATATCAGCTGGGCCGCGGGGCAGCCATGCCCTTCCCTGATAAGACAATCTGCTGCACGCCAGCATGTGCCTTCTCTGCTGACCAGAGGATGGGGCTTGACAGCAGACCCACGGGGGGCAACACATGGTAGGGATGACTAACTGAGAGGCTAGTATTCCATAGGGGCATAGGGTGTTGAAATATTTTCAATCACGAAGCTATATTATTCATTACTACTTTATTATGAAAATGATTACATACTTTAGTACAGTGAAAATGATTACATGCTGGGTTTATTTTTTTTACCATACAAGGAATTGTTTATTTTAGAAATATTTTTGTTCTGTTTGAGGCCACAGTGGAGGTCAATAAAGTTACATGCAATGTTTCCGAAGCTGTTGTTTGTAGTTTGTCTGGATCTTGGTGGATCTTGTTTTTTTTTCCTGCCTTCAATCCAATAAACCTGTTTATTCTCAGTGGAGACTTCTTCCAAAACATCACAATTATGATCATGCCACAGTGACGGTTTATTTGTTTACAGAAGCTGTTTTTCTGCCTTTGTGTTTTGAAAATACAATAAACATTTCTGTTATTCAAATGGAATTCATCTGGGTTTCCAGGGAGAATAACCATTCAGTTCTTTGTCATGTACAACATTATAATGAAGATATTTTTTTTAAAGAAAATGGTGAGAGATCTTAATTATCCTCAATGTTTTAGCACTATGTCATGCAGTGTGGTCATTGTTAAATCATTTTCTTTTTAATTTATCAACAATTAAAAACAAAAGTGAGAGACTAAAATTCTCATATCCTGCCCTCACCACTGACTGAGGAAAGTTTCCTTTCTCTGTTTCCCCTTCTTCACAGGCAACCCAGCACTGGCTAACCACCTCGGTTTCAACATCAAGACCGGTCCTGCTTAGCCCATGTCTTTGTACCGCACTAATGGCCCATATGGAATGAGCTGTCATGAATGAGATTCAAAGGCTTGTATTCCAGCACCCTGTCTCATAGACCACTGAGACTATCTGCCCTGTTTTGGTTCTGTGTCACAGTCATATTCGCGATACATCAAAATGCAGCTTCATTGCAAAGGATGTAGTTTTGGTTCATTTGTCTCTCAACATAATTTTTTCTAGGATTTTTGGTCTGGTCGAATATTTATCATTTATATATGACAGACAACATGCTGAGACAGGATTAAATGCACTTCTGAATGTATGTAAAATGCCTCATGTGCATTTCAAATGTTTTGGTCAGAGGAAACTAAATGACATAAATTTAAAAAAAAAATGTATGCTGAAAGCTGCATTAAACCCAAACTATGGACAATAACTGAACGCCTTTCTGTATTTTACAGGGTCCTGTAGTTATATTTTAGTGTATCTGGACTTGCGTATGTCAAAGCAAAGTATTAAGTCAACTTTATCCATGAAAAAGTTTTTAGAGGGTTATAGCCTCAAAGATTCACATAATAATTGATTTTTCAAATCAACAAGAACAGACCAAAATACACATTGACATGTTCTCAAAACAATGACACAGGCTAGATAAACTGATGTTGGGAATGAAGAAAGCAAAATCAACATACCTGAACATCATTTTCTTGATTGTTATGAGCAAGTGACTTGAAATGAAAGTCTCGGAATGTCACATAATCCTGGCAAGAATTAGCAGAGGTGAGAGGACAACAGTTTTTCAAACTTGGAATGAATAGCAGCACATTTGAATGAGTGGTTGCCTTTCACCGATAGTCCTTAACTCCAGACTGTGCATGTGCGCTCTCTCTCTCTCTCTTTCTCTCTCTCTCTCTCTCTCTCTCTCTCACTCACTCACTCACTCACTCTCGTTCTCTCTCACACTCTCTGTCTCTGTTGCTCTGCACTGGCTGTCACTCGCATAAATGGGATGTGTCTGTGGGCGATGTAAGCAGCTTTCCTGTAAAGCACCCACACCACATTTTTTTTGTCCGTTCTACAACACCAGCAACCCTCCAAACCTCTTCTACACATATTTTCATTCTCATAACACAGGCCGGCAGGGTAATTCATAGCACTCCGCACACACACACACATACATGTACAAAAAACACCCACAATTGATTGGCCATTATCCAATATTGTGATGTATGGTTTATTAATTGCAAATGTCCAAAAATACACACCTTACATTTTAATTATTGCATAGTTGTGGACAAAATACATTTTACATTCAATACCTCTGGATTTCAGATGTTGTAATACAAGTGTACATTTTCTGTAGGGAAACCCCAAATTTAGATTGAAACTTGGTACGGCTTGCATTTCACCAGATCAGTTTTGCTGTTTTTTCTTCGGAGGACACCCACATTGGGTGCTTTGTTGTTAAGGTACTAGGTTCTGTGGAGTGCGCTCCAAAGCACCTTGAGTTAAGTCTGCCAGGGCTGAGGGAACCCAGGCAGAAAGTAGGAGTGGAGGGAGCTAGAGGGTGTGGGGGAGCGATGGGATGGGGGGTGGCTGGTTTGTGACTTAGTTTAGTGGGGATGGAATGTACACCTCCAACAGGTAAGAAAGGCCACATTGTTCCTATACCTGGCAGGGAAGCCACTGGCAGAGAGAGGGGGAGCGGTAGAGAAGAGAGGCCGGGAATGTGTCTTACCTCTTATGTAGCAACTGACCATCTGAGTCTTAACCCCCTATTTTGGAATTCTTGGGCTTGATCAATCAATAGGATTGTTTTGGAACAATTACTAGGGATGTTTGTGCACTGGCTGTGCAACCCCAGTGGTTCACAAAGATCTCTTTGCAGTCATCTGAAGTGCTTTCCATTCACCTGAGCGATGCCATTGAATGGGGTTGTGCCTTATCGGATTACAGCACTCTCTAACACAGCACTGCTCAGGGATAGCTGATTTACACTAGTTTAAAAGGCAGCGCAGGTGAAAGACCATTTGAGGTGCACAGATAGCCATTGTAATTACATGCGAGCCACACTGTGAAAGAATTGTACACCCTGTACACCGGAGACACATTTGAATGAATGACAGAACACAGTGGTATTAGCAAATTAGCATTCATCGCTACCCAGAGAGTTTTTACTTAAGGTCAGAAACAGGTCTCATTGGGTTTAACTATAATGGATTGGAAACTCAATGAAGCGTGTTGTAGAAGGAAATGTGGATCCATCTTGCACGGCAAACTTCATAGATGTCTGAGAATTCAATAACCGCATCTTCAAGCAAAGAAAACCAGCCACTGGCAAGCCACACTGTTATATGTGTCTGTGCTCACGTCCCATTACGGAGGACGTAGGTGGCTGACAAGAGTTCAGAAAGGTGGGTGTCTACCCGGAATCAGCAGAAGGGACTTCCCAAAGTTTTCGGTTCTTAGCCCCCACCCACCCTACTTACCCACCTACAAACACGCCAAGAAAACAGCCTGCTATTACTGCGACCACAATGGTTTGGGATCTGGCTGAGATTCCAGGCGGTACGCCTACTCTCTCTGGCTTTCCCTGAGCATAGTTTAGGTCAACAGTCTCTTGCATCTTTTCTTTTTGTCTCATCTTTTCTTTTTTTTCACGCCACTGCATACATTTCTTCAGGCTCTCTTTCATCCTGTCCGTTTTTTTTGTGCCTTTTTTCATCATCTTCATCACCTCCTCTTTACTTCGTCCCTCTGGCCTGGTGCTTTTCATACACTTGGTCTCTGTTTCCCATCTCCCAGGGGTGACCTCAGGAAGTCACACTGCTGTCTGACCCACAGACCTCCATCCCATAATGTCAACCTCTTTGTTGCTAAGAGAATCTTGGATATCTCCTGCTGTTGCACTGACTCATCAACAGAGCCATCGAGACATTTAATGACAACTAGCTTAGTTCTGCCACCCCAGCAGTGATGCAGTCATGAGGCACAAGCTACATTAAACCAGAAGTTGACACAGAGGAGTATGGATACTTGCAAAAACATGGAAAAAACCCTGTTGTTAATTAGAATGAGGGCATTTGTTTCCTCTGTGGTCATGTAGGGAAAATTGTCAGAGCCAGTTGCTGGGAAATGGGAAAACAGGGGAGATGGCTTAAGGCGATGATGGAAAGTATATTTATGTTTGTGTGTGCGTGTGTGTGTATGTGTGTGTGTGTGTGTATCTCTGTGTGTGTGTGTATGTGTGTGTGTGTCTGTACATGTATGTGCATATGGGCGTGTACCCACATGTGTGTGTGTGTGTGTGAGTGTTTGTATGTGCAATCATGTGTAAGTGTTTGTGTGTGTGTGTGTGTGTGTATGTATGTGTGTATGTGTTCATGCATGTGCATGTGGGCATGTACCCGCATGTGTGTGTGTTTGCATGTGCACTCATGTGTAAGTGTTTGAGTGTGTGTGTGTGTGTGTGTGTGTGTGTGTGTGTTTGCATGTGCACTCGTGTGTAAGTGTTTGTTTGTGTGTGTGTGTGTGTGTGTGTGTGTGTGTGTGTTTGCATGTGCACTCGTGTGTAAGTGTTTGTGTGTATGTGTGTGTTTGCATGTGAACTCTTGTTTAAGTGTTTGTGTATGTGTTTGTGTGTATATGTGTGTGTATACATGCATGTGCATGTGTTTGTGTGTGTGATATTTATTATTTTCATAGGGAGGTATTGTCACTAGTGCTTAACACAATGATTACTATATTGTTTAAGGTAATTCCATTATTGTAGTTGACTTATACAGTATATAATCTTTGGTATTGTGACCATTGTGTGCAAAATACATGCAATGATTATATCATTAGCTCTAGAATTATTAATGTAGGTTAGAGACTGATCACAGTCTGGGGCAAGGCTGCTTCATTTGCCTAAGTTGACATCATGTTGTATCTAATCATCATCAGTTTGTTATAAGTAGATAAAATAGATAGTTGCAATAAAAATATTTCAAACAATATTCCTACATCTGGCTAATTCCACTTTTTAATCCACATAACCTGTGTCTAAATATTTGTTATTTAGGAAACCAAGGCCTAATTCTTATTAAATAATGAATTGGACGCTGTGTAAGTTGTTACAGTGCATGCAGAATTGTGCAATGACAGAAACCGAGGTCAAAGCAATAGCACAGACGGCTCCTTGTTCCCTCTCTCATGCCAAAAACCACAGCAGTTAGAAGCTCCCTCCAGCAGCACCTAATGCACCCTTTATCAGCTCCGAGCAGAACTTCCTCCACTCAACCTGCCCCTTGCCTCTGTCTTCCCTTTCTTTGCAGCAATACACCACTAGACACTCACACTCACACACACACACACACCCATACACATTCTCTCATATACTGGACATCCACATCCAGTCTACTGTCTTCATTGGAAGACACAGACACATATACTGGCATTGGGCAGTCATGGAAGGTGTTGAGGATGAACTCTTTGTCTCCCACATCATACAGTCACTTATGACTGACATTTGCATGAAAGCTTTTGTTGCATTGCAACAGATGAAAAATAATCAAATAATCTTATCTTGTGATGATGATTGGGTTACTACCCATGTATGCAATACAATTGTGGGTTCTGGTTCCTCATTTTACTGGATACCAGGTATAACGTCTGGGTAATGACAAACATTTTAGCCAACTGTAGGAATTGTTCCAAGGATCTGAATACAACGAAACTGAAGCAGAAGTGTCCTCTGAACATCTTGAGAAATACTGATTTAAAAAATTCAGAAACGCATTAAATACTGATAGTGAATGTATATCAGTATCACACTATAGGCCACATAATATATAGTAGTGTAGATATACTGTCTATAAAGAGTGTTATTTATAGGCAGGCTTTTTTAAGGCAAGAAAGGAAGATAAGAAACACATAAAACCAAAATCAAATAAAATTGTCACTCATAATATACTTTAATAAGGGCAGTGGCCATTTAAAAATGCTTTAAATGGTATAAGTGGACCTTTACTCAGAATGTTTTAATGATCGTATTATCGTATGTCAATTTGAGACCCCTTTCTTTGAAAACATGAAAAGTTGATTAAATAATGTGTTCTATATACGTTCTTACTCTCTCTCTCTCTCTCTCTGTTTCTCTTTATATCTGTCTCTCTCTCTCTCTCTCTTTTTTACAATTCTGTACATGCATGGTATCCTTTCCAGCTACAAGGGTCATTTCGAAATAGTTTTGTGGTAAAATTGTGAAAACCTATTGTTACATTGCAAAACCTGTGGGTAAGCCACAGTCTTACTTTGAATTTAACCCTGTTGAAGCAGGCCTATTGTTCCATAGAAATACATTAAGGGTAGTTTTGCATTTTTAGAGAGGAAATTTAAATTGTTTTGTCAGCTATGAAACACAATAAAATTGTTACAATATTAATGATGCAGGGTCTGAAATAAATTAAAAAGAGGACTTGACTTGAAAAAACTACCTGTAATCATCCTTAAGAAAACACAATTATGGATATCCACCTGGAAAAATAATTATTTATTAACTGTGTCAAAATAACTTAAATGGATAAAAATACTTCATTTGTAGTTTCATGAATATATGTTATGTATTTTAGAAAGAGTTACCTTTGGAATAGAAGAAGTTCTAGCCCCTGCTTTAACCGAAGGTGCATATATTAACCGAAGAGTAAGAATTCATGATTATGTGTATTCAATCGGACATGTAGAACAAGTCTAAACATTCATGTTATGTTTTGCCAGATGTAACAATAGAACCTGTGGCTGATAAACTGAAGGGGAGCAGCGACGGGAAATAATTACATAATGCGAGGTAAAGACCAGCTTTGCTCTATGTTTCAGCACCACGGTGCTTACAGCAATCTCACATCCATGTTTCTGACCAGACTCTAAACAGGGTGCTATGACCTCTGATGTCATTCAATTGGGGATGGCAACAAAGACCAGCAGTGTAAGGGGAAAACCCCGATGGGATTGGTTGCACTGTGGTGCTTCCCAGAAGAGGTGACCAAAATAATTATCTTGGTTGACTGTAGGAGGATGTTAAAAAATATCTGTTTATGGGATCATACAGAGAGCTGAATGGAAGTCAGTACCACCGTGGTCAGTTTGTAAATATAAATGGAAAAGATCAACTTCATTCAGTGTAGTGCTTGGCTACAAGACAGCTTTATCTGTCAGTAATATTGAACATAACAATATGTTAATAAATCCACTAGGCCGCAGGCGTATATCCACTTACTGTATCGTGTCTGTGTCTTGCTGTGGTAGTGTGGGAGTAATAAGGGTAGGATGGTTTCACCGCTATTGTCATACCTACTATGTCATTGCCTAGGAGTTTAGCCCAAGACCTTGAACTACTACATTCAGAATCATCCTTCTTTCTCTAACCTCAGTCAGGCACCCAGAAATAGATGAGCGCTGTGACCACAACATCAGCACAATATAGGATGCATCTTACTGTAAGCCCTGAAATACATTGACAGGCCTGATTGTTGGTATCTTGGGAACTTCAGTGTAAGCCTGTAAATCTCACAAAATATAGTGACATTTTCTCATGTTTCATACATGTCCTACAATCATGTATTCTAAAAATACACTATTGTCATGCACAGACAGTCAATAGTCACATGTACATGCCATTCGATTGTGAATGCTAGTGTCACATACAGATTGTCCATGTTCCTATTTAAACATTTGTTAATAGATAGATAGATAGATAGATAGATGGATACTTTATTAATCCCGAGGGAAATTTAGGAAAGGCTAGGTTGAACAGTATGACTATTGTCAAATGTTAACATAATTCTCTGACGCTATGCCCTGAGCCAAGTTATTTTAGCAATCAAAATCTGTACTCACTTCTCTTTTCTTTCTACTTGAGTTCCATTCCATTTTTAAGTCTATTTAGTGGTGTAGGCTATCTGAATCACTGTGATTTTCTTCAATTCTTCAGAAGGTCTACAGTAGGCTTACAAGTTTCAATTTTGATTTTCCATATGGAAACAACAATTCATGAGTATCAAGGAATTTCAATTGAGCTACTTAAATTATATATGCATCTATTTTACGAAGGCCCTAATTTTCAACAAATATTTCAATGACGAAATCATGGGCTGTCATTGTTTTCTGTCTGTTATATCAAATAGGCTAAAGCACAGAGCAGTTCTTTCTACCGGAATGGATTGAAGAGAGAAATGCTTCATTTGTAAATGAACAACAGTGTTCATAAGACAAAGCATACAGGAGCAATCTTCCGAAATTACTCCTGCGCTGAAGAATACGAGTTTCCGTTTCCGTTTTGAAGGGAAGTGAGTGGACCAATGAAATCTAGTTTGGCAAGTTACCTAAACATTTAGCTACAGCGATGGACAACGCAATTTTGGTAAAGTCATCGGCACATATCTAGCTCATATTTGTCACTTTCTTTTGAGATTGCTAGGATTCTTTCTTTGAGTTAATTATTCGGTTATCTGACTAACCTGCTAGATTTCAGTAGAAATGGTTGCTTACGCTGAGCCCGTAACCACCAACGTTAGCGAAATGTTGTGAGTTCATAACCTCATATGCAGCTAATATGCTTCTCTAACGATAACTAGCGAATGATAATCAGAATCAAATTAGTACATTTATCCTATCTGTGATACTAACAGTTTTTCATTTTATAGTTATCCTTAATTCGTATGATCTTTGTATATCTTACATACTGGCCAGCAGGTTAGTTAAAGACTAAGTTAACACTAGCCATTATCTCGAAAGATAAGAACCAGCTAACGTTAACATTATTGTCAACCAACTTTGTCATGCCGACATACGTGTCCCTCAGACGTGTCCCTCAAATGTGAAAGTGTTTTGGGCTGACGTGGCTTGGTCAAACCAGAAATCCTTTCACCGTGTTTGTAAACTTGTCGGAGTTAATAACGAAGTTAATATTTCTGAATTGTGTTTTATTAGGAACCCTCTTTGCTTACAGTTAAGGCAGTCCTTATTATGGACAATGATGGGGAGAGACTGTATGCCAAGGTGAGACCAAAAGCATGCGCCTACTGGGTGTTACAAGCAGTGCTACTCAGCCAAGTATTCTAGATTAAACTGCAGCGGTAAACAGATTGTTGTCACCATTAAAACACCATTACAGCTGCTGCCCTACCACCAACGAGGGGATGTTTTGTCTACACTGTTAGTTTCATTATATGTAGGAGAATTAAATGTCACCTTTCCGTTTGTCACCACAATGATGCTTTCAGATTTGCATGTTATTTCAGAAAATCAAAACAACATCTATAGGAGAGGGTGTCACACTGTGCGGTGTCTGATAGAAACATATTATGCTCATTGTGTAAACTCCCCCTCTTGATCAGCTTTGGAGTTATACTAAAGTACAGCTATAGCAGTTCATGAGGTTTGCCTTATGGAAGTAATGTTTTTTTTAGAAAATGATTCCTTTCACTCATCTTTACTTTGACTGTTTTTCAGTATTACGACGACACATACCCCTCTGTAAAGGAACAGAAAGCCTTTGAAAAGAACGTCTACAGCAAAACACATCGAACAGACAGTGAGAACAAATTCTTTCGGCACAAAGAAATATCACAAATACATGCTACTTCAAATATTAGCTCAGCAGTACATTAACTGATGAGTTTGGTTGAGAACAGACACACAACGATGAAGATATAATCATCATATTGAGCCTTGAAAAATAATCCCGGTGCCAGTGAAATATTTATTCTTTCCTTCATTATTCGTTCCTGATACTTGAGAGAGATGTGTTTTGCTTTTTTTGTGTGTTAAACAGGTGAGATAGCCCTTCTTGAAGGTCTAACTGTGGTTTACAAAAGTAACATCGATTTATATTTCTATGTGATTGGAAGCTCACATGAAAATGAGGTAAGTGTCACATCAACACTCATTGTCTTGTTCTTGTCCTGTTTTGTTGTCTCTCTGTAACCAGTATTGTCCCGTTCACAGCTAATGCTAATGGCAGTCCTGAATTGTCTGTTTGACTCTCTCAGTCAAATGTTGAGGTAAGTAAGAGGCCCTTGGTCAATCCCACTTTACATTTACATTTAGTCATTTAGCAGACGCTTTTATCCAAAGCGACTTACATATGTGCGACTTACAATGTATACACATTTTACATTTTCACTGATGGCACACTGCACATCAGGAGCAATTAGGGGTTCAGTGTCTTGCTCAAGGACGCAACCTTCTGATTACTAAACGACTTCTCTACCACTGTACCCCCCACTGTCGCACATTGCCATGTACGTATATGTATGCTTTGATGTGCAACTCCTTTGCATGTATGCAGGAAGAATGTAGAGAAAAGAGCACTGCTGGAGAACATGGAGGGTCTGTTTCTAGCCGTGGATGAGATTGTTGACGGAGGGTGAGTGGAACTGGAACTGTTACCCTCCCCTGAGTGGGCACACTGTTGTAAAA
>NW_024880434.1:0-24966 GCF_900700415.2 Clupea harengus
ATTATGAAAACCATGAAAGACAGGTTTGCCATTTCGAGGGCATATAGGCTATAGCATTAGGTGCTCTTATGAATCCAAAACACATTCATCGTTGATTACAGTTGTGTTTAAATAGCGACTCTCTGACAGTCACATGTCTGGGAAATGTAATTATGCAGGGCCTATTTTACCTACGAATGCTCCTCCCTACGGGCCCCAGTGCAACAGCGCTGGCTGCATTGTCTATAGTTACGCCCCTGGCGCACATACACATTTTCTAACACAGCCAGGTACACTCAATTAAAGCCAACAGCAAATTAACAAAATACAACCACAAATAAGAGATACATAACAGCGACTTCACGCAGAGGCTCTGGCTTAGAGGCCCTCTGAGCTCTGGGCCCGGTAGGCCCATTCGGTAATCCATCCCTGTGTATGGTGACCTTGCCACCGATCTACAACAACAGCTGATAGGAAAGGGAAAAGATTTCATCGCATGCTCCCTTGTTGTGGATGAGAGCAGCAACACATCTGATACTGCCCAGCTGTCAATCTTCATCCGTGGAGTGGACTCGACTCTGTGCGTTACAGAGGAACTTTTGGGATTTAAATCAATGCATGGGACAACTACGGGGAAAGATCTCTCTGAAGAGGTATCCAAATGTGTAAATGACTGCCTTGGGACAAACTTGTGGGACTGACCAAAGATGGAGCGCCTGCCATGTGCAGAAAAGACAGGCAAAAGAAATGAATGCCACTGATGTTTATTTTATTTTGAAATTTGATCTCTGTGTTTATAGGCAATAACTGGGCCTAAGCTTTAGGCTGCTTGTCCCAGATTTAATAGGCCTATGTTAAACTTAAATTCATGTTTACATATGAAAAAATATAATATATCTTTTTTTTCCCCCAAAAATATTGAATATGTCCGGCCCTCGACTTGAATATTTCTGGCCTGATCTAGATGATCGCTGCTTGCGGCTTTATTTAAATCTATTATTTGGATAGTGTATACCCCTGTCCTGTTATAAATGATGATACTCTACATTTAGCATTGTTTTCAAAAATATTTCTGCCTTCAACTTAGAATTCTACATTATATACATACATGCATGTTTCTTAAAACTTTGTGTGACTTGGAGGGCCCGGTGACTTTTGTGTCCATCCATACATTGTCTCACCTTGTGCGGCGGTCATATTACGCACCACTATGCAGTACATCTAGTTATGTCTCATCTCCTCTGAATATCCAGTGGCACATCTACACCATTGCAGGGTAAATTACTGTTTTTAAAAGTAGTATTCTACCAGAGATTGATAGGTCCTGCTGTAACCAGGAATTCTTTGAATATTAACCATTAAAGGCTTCCAAATTTACTGAGGTCCTCCTTTTCTGATCTTTGCAAATTACAATGTGAATCACAAAGCAATGATTCTGATTTCACTGGAAGAACCATCTGGGGAAGATCTTAAAAAAAAAGTTTGCATTTAAGTTAAGGTGACCAGACGTCCCCGGTTTCAGGGGACAGTCCCCGTTTTTGGTGGCCTGTCCCCGGAGCTGTCCCCGGAAATGTCCCCGGTTTTCACTGTGACCAACAACAGACCCGGGATACAAATTAAAAAAAAGAAAGAAAGAAAACAATGACCAAACGTTTAGTTGCGTAGCCTACACGCCACGGGCTCAAGCAAGCCAGCCAGCAGCCAGGGGGACAAGCTCTAGCTCAGAGCTCAAAGATGTTCTAGAATAGACGGCTTTGTAGTATTTTGATTGGTGGAATATGCAGCGCGGTAGAATCTTTGCCCTTAGCTTCTACTTTTTTTTATTCAGAGAGAGATCGCGTCCATTCATTCATTCGTTCATTCATTCAGCCAGCTAGCTCTGGCAAATCGAGTACAGGGGTGCAAACTCGTCACCTTTCGGCGAAATTCGCCGTTTTTGATCCAAAATAGGTCATTTGTGTGATTCGTGTAGATCTGCAAAAAATATATTTTTAGGGGGGGGGGGGGGGGGGGGGGTCCTCCAAGTAATCTGCGAACGCAAGCTGTCATGAATAATTTTTTCAAGCTTGTTCGTTTGGCCAACCCCATGTCACCATGACAGGCACGCTTTTTATTTCGGGTCTTCTGCTTCCGTAATAGACAGGTGTATTACAAGACATGTCTTTCGGGTGAAAGCGTTTTTTTTCGAGCGGCCTTTTTAAGATGGCATTTACGGTAACGTGTGACGTTGGTACGCTGCAAGAACGTTATACTATCTAACGTTGGCTAACGTGCTAATGTCAGACAGTTGGCTGACATACGCCTCGCAAATCAAATCAACTATTTCAATAACGGTTTTATCGGATAGTACGGTGTCTTTTTCTCGGTAACTTTTGAAAAATCTAAGCGTGAAAACGCCGAAAAATGTACATTTACTTAAAAGTTAGCCGAGTTTGGTCCGGAGTTTAGCTGCTAAAGTTATCTTCTGTCCTGTCGTTTGAAGCAAACCTTTTACCTCTGGATTGGAAGTCCATTTTCCAGGCTATCGCACGCCCCCTTCATTGAGGCAGAGGTTAGGTTTGCCTCCCCTATGTGCTTTTTCACTGTGGTTTTATGACAGATCAGCAAGACTAAATAGCTTCTTCTGAAATACATTACATTACCTATTATATGGATACAAACGACATATAATAAAAGTGTCTACAAATATTTCAGTGATGACAAACCATGAGAAAGCAAAAGTCATGCGCTCAACCCAGTGTGTGAGGAATTGCACAATTTTAGATGAGGCGCAGCTCGTCAAGATCAGATACATATTAATATTTATTTTATCATTATTTGTTTTTTACTTTTCATAATGACTTTTACTTTTCATGAGGTATGTGTATGAACCGTTTTCTACTGTCGGGCGCTTCACTGCAACTGAACAAACTTACCACTCTGCTACTTCAGTTTGGTTTCAGAATGAGAGAATTTTAGGAGGAGGATGCCATGACTGTGGCTCAACTAGGAGTCAGGTGCAAATGGGCCTTGTCCTGACAAGCTAGACTCAAAGAGTAATGTAAAGGGAAAAGAATATGTGTTCCCACTGTCACAGTTGTTCAAGAACACGGAGAAGCTAGGCCATGCCTGATGCAGCCTCTGTTGATTTTCTGTTCCTATAGTTGGCCCTTTTTTTGGCTTAATGCCTGATGGAGATCTGTGACGTAATGTGCTTTGGTGAAGTGGACTGGAGTGGGTGGTCGGGAGGGTATTGGGGTGGGTTGTTGGGTTGGCCTGTGCCCGTGCAACATTCAACACAGGAATGTTTATGATTAAACTGTTACCAGAGCACAAAATTGTATACAACAGCACAACGTTTTTTATAGATCTAGCCTCATAATTTTGTTGTCAAAGTGCACCAGATTGATGCATTGAACTTTAAAATGTGCAAAATGTTCTTATATATAAAATATATTCCCCCGGGGAGCATGCCCCGGACCCTCCTAGGGGGTTCGCATCGTTGTCACCTTTTTCATCCCTGATGAGTTTGCACCCCTGCGAGTAAAAGACAGGATAGCATTGGGATAGGCGATTAGCGAATGGTGTTTATTGTAAGTGTCATTGTTTATCATCTATGTCATATATTATTTAACCTATAATATGTAGCCTACAATGTGCAACAATGTGAGTGTTAAGCAGCAGCTATATCTGTCAGTCAGGTGTCAGCCACAGCTCTACTTGCTAACTAACTTTTTAACATTAGCAGTGATACTAACTACAGTACTATGACATTTCAGTTTCAAAAGTCTGGGTTACTATTGAGAGGTAGTTGACAACTTGTCAATAAATTAAACCACTTGAAAGCAACAAAATACAATGCATTTAGTTGCCTCAATGGCCTTAACATTTTCTATGCTGGAAAAACCTACACCTGTCACCCATCCGTGCAGACCAGTCACTTATCAGCCAAACACAGAGGTTAAGCCTACTGCAAGGAAGCTTGCGCATGATGTCAACGAAGTTCTTATCACTGATATTGGTTCTTATTATCTGGCAAAAGTTTGTTCCCTTTACTACTCTTCATTTCAGCCACTTTTTGATTAGTTTTAAGCAGAAAACTCTTTGTTTGACATTCCCCTTGCGATTTACAAGAACAAGGGTAAGATAAAATGCTTTTATGAATACAGGCCCAGTCAGTGTCCCCGTTTTTCGATTACAAAGACAAAAACATGACATGTTTTGGAAGTGTTAACGTGTCTGAACTGAAAATGTCCCCGGATTTTGTCTCAGAAATCTGGTCACCTTAATTTAAGGATGTTGAGAGAAATATCTGATGGGGTTTAATGCTATGGGAATTTGTTCCTTATTGTTCAAGTGTTCTGTCATCCTCTGACTAATCAATAAGGATTGTTCTGCAATAGAGTTTCAATTTTTTTAAGTGAGTGGCTAAAAGCTGCATCGGCATGATATTAATAAAGTGTTGGCCAAAGCAAAACATGCTTAAGGCTCTGAAAATAAACGAGTGTTAAATGCCATCGAATGCTTTTTAAAAATCAAGAAAAAGTACATAACTATTATCTGATATTAAATGTGAGTAATCCACTACATCAATCATATAGTCCAGTAATTTTAGAGTCCAGGAGACTCTTGTTTCGTTTAAATGAGACGGAAGCCAACATTTAAAAATCGTTATTTACTAGGAAACTATGCTGTAAAATCATCTTCCGGCAAGGGCGAGTCATGCACTTCGTGGTCTCCTCTGATTGGTCATGGGTGTCAGTTTTTCCACCAATGAACGACAGACATCTGTTCACCCATGCTTCTCTGAAATTGCCAGATTACCCTCTGAAGATTTGGTAAAGGTGGGTAGTAGAGGACTGGCAGCACTGCAAGTGAAGAACTTCGGAGAGGTGTACAGAAGAGGCAAAAATGAAAATAGCCGTCGCTTTCTGCACGATTGCTGTGGTAGCATTATCAGTAAACGCTACCGTCTTCTTCCAGGAGCAGTTTCTGGATGGAGGTAAATTTTGTGTAGCTAATGGTCACGTTTACTGTTAGCGAATCAAACCTCAACGCGGTGGTTCTTCTTTCTACTTTGATGCTTAACATGTTATTTGGATAGCTAGAGAGAGCATTTAAGCGAATGATCAAAACTTTTTAAACGGTATATATAATGTTACTTATCTTTGTCGTTACATACTTTGCTTATCTATCAACCAAGTCCGTGTTTTTATCATAACGCTGGCTAAGTTTCATTCGAGTAGAAATTCAGCTGGCTCCTAGCTACAACGTTAGCTCTTAGCTACCGTCTAAAGTTATCTAATAAAACCGGGTATAAAGTTCCTTGAAGTCTCAATGTGATGAGACCGCTTGGTTGAGACAAAATGCTTTCTCTTCTGTCAAGGTTCAATACTGTCTTAACAGTGATGCATATTAAAGACTTGAAAGGCGTCTGGTACTCTAAATGAGAGATTAGCCTGGTAATGTTAACAGTTTTCGTTGTCAAATACCCTAAAAAGCTAATAGTTACTGAAAATATTTTAAAATCAAGCGTTGGTTATGTGATCACATGACCTGAATAACGTGTCTTAAACGAAAGTAACTTGCAAGTGTGAACCCCGTCACTCGGTAAGTAGTAAGGTCCCTGTATTACTGGACTTGGAACAGGAAGTGTTTCCATTTTTGCTTATAAGCGGTAAGCGACTATAAGATGTTTACCTAGTTAAATAATGGTGTACAATTCAGCTTTATTGACAAAACTAATAGCAGTCTATGAGACTGCCGCCTCTAATCTCTCAAACTTCATTACTACTTCCTCCATGCTTTTCAAAGTCCCAAATATCCATGTTGTTGTTGTTGATCACTCTCTGAGGACTAGCCTCTACCATAGGGACATATGTTAATCACAATAACAGTCTTCTATTTTTCCCCATACAGATGCTTGGAAGAGTCGCTGGATGACCTCTGAGCACAAGTCTGACTATGGCCAGTTAAAACACACTGCTGGAAATTTCTACGGTGATGCAGAGAAGGACAAAGGTGACTGTGCATCTGTTATATTTATGTGCTTCATGTACATACTCTTGCCATCTCTGAGTCAAATTGATAATTTGGTCACAAAGCTGATGTTTTTTAATCCCCATTTGTAGGCCTTCAGACCAGCCAAGACGCCCGTTTCTATGCACTCTCTGCCAGGTTCGAGCCTTTCAGTAACGAGGGTAAGACTCTAGTGATCCAATTCTCTGTGAAGCACGAGCAGAAGATTGACTGTGGCGGTGGCTATGTGAAGGTGTTCCCCTCCACCCTTGATCAGGCTGACATGCATGGAGATTCCCAGTACTACATCATGTTCGGTGAGTGTGCTATACATCCTGTGTTTAAATCATGTGACGCACACATGGAGACAGAAGTGCCACTGACTAATTAATATAGCAATAAAATACAGTCACCCACTAGCCTGTTTTGACAATGCTGCTTTGGATACAATTAATTAAGTTAAAATAACTTTTTTACATTCACATAGATTCACAATAGTGCAAGGGGGCAAGAATTCTTAAACTGATATATTAAATGTTGGCATCTTGACTCCTGGCAGGTCCTGATATCTGTGGTTACAGCACCAAGAAGGTTCATGTCATCTTCAACTACAAGGGCAAGAATCACCTCATCAAGAAGGAAGTCAAGTGCAAGGCAAGTACATTTTTAGCAGACGTAAAGCTGGAGACAAAAAACCCTTCACTGTTGACATATTGTCGCCAGAAGTAACTTTTCAGCTTTTATTCTCATTGTTGCAGGATGATGAACTTACGCACGTGTACACGTTGATCCTCAACCCAGACCAGACCTACGAAGTGAAGATCGACAATGAGAAGGTGGAGTCAGGGTCTCTGGAGGAGGACTGGGACCTTCTTCCCCCTAAAAAGATCAAGGACCCCGAGGCCAAGAAACCAGAAGACTGGGATGACCGCCCCAAGATCGACGATACTACAGACACCAAGCCTGAGGTATTCCACACTACCTTTCACGTCTTTGCACACATGACTTCTCCCTTGTTTTGATATTTATTGACTGGGACACGTTGATAAAGTACACTGCTTGCCTGGTTGTAAACTGGTTGATTTGAATCTTATTACAAACTACATTTTAAATCAATTTCTTTCCTAAGGATTGGGACAAGGCCGAGAACATCCCAGATCCTGATGCCAAGAAGCCCGAAGACTGGGATGAAGACATGGATGGCGAGTGGGAGCCCCCTATGATTCCTAACCCAGAGTACAAGGTAGGTGTTTCACCTTGGAATTGTCTGTTGCTGTGCGGCATAAAATACACTATCCCTAAACACTAATAAGGTGGTAATCACTGCTTTGTCTACAGGGAGAATGGAAACCCAAACAGATTGACAATCCTAACTACAAGGGAGCGTGGGTCCACCCTGAAATGGACAACCCTGAATATACTCAAGATGCTGAGATCTACAAGTTTGACAGCATTGGTGTCCTGGGCCTAGACCTGTGGCAGGTAGGCACTACAGGTTATTTGTCAGTGATGCATGAGCTAAATGATGAATCCTTTCAAATAGGGTTTGGAGACTAATTCATTTTTTTTTTGTTATTACCAGGTTAAGTCCGGCACCATTTTTGATAACTTCCTCATCACAGATGACGTGAAGGAGGCTGAAGATTTTGCCAAAGAGACTTGGGGAGTTACAAAGGTATAGAACGCTGGATATTGTGGGAAGTGTGTAATGCAATACTGAAAGAGTTATTCAGCCTATAAACCTACAGCACGTAGAAGAAAAACATTGTCTTATTTTGTTTCAAATCCTATTTGGTTCTCTGCGGCAGGACCCAGAAAAGGCAATGAAGGAGGAGCAAGACGAGAAGAAGAGGAAAGAGGATGACGAGAAAAACAAAGAACAGGACACAGACCGGGATGATGACGGTGAGGACGAGGAAGAGGATGGTGAGGAAGATGATGAGGAGACCGATGAGCCCGACGCCACGGAAACGGAAGAGAACGACCTACCGAAGGACGAGCTCTGAGTGATAAGAAGGACCTTTCTCCGGCACGCATCTGCTGCGCTCTTATGGTTGCCAGGGAAACCACCAAAGCGCATACCTTCCTGATTTGCGTAGTGCCATTATGGGATGTGACTTGCTCCCAGTCATACTTACTTTGTGCAGGGACTGAGGGAGAGTGGCTCATATCAGATGTGATAATTTTTTTTCTTCAATTTTTTTAATTTTAAATATATTTTTTTTAATGCCCATTTCCCCAACCGTTCACTCCACGATACATGTGCACACACAAGCTGACCCAGCTAAAATGCCCCTTTAGAGTTTCAGTTTTACAGATCATTCACTCAACCATTTATTCTCACTGCACAAGATAGGATGATCAAGCAATACACAACTATGGTGTGATAACCAATAAAAGAAACTTAAAGTGGCTAGATTTTGAACATTATTTCATTTGTAGGTCTTAATATGTGCACTCAGCTTTCTTCATAGTGGTTTTTTTTTATTAAGTTTGTCTGGGTTTTTAATGAAATTTAATTTCCAAAGCTTTAGTGAAACACAAAATTGTTACTGACCAAACTGTCCGCTCAGTGCTGTATCTCCCAAACTACATACTGAAACCAGAAAAAACCCGTCTGTAAAATAGATGTGTAAGGTATCTGCTTGGACTACACTGAGGATGTTTGGCTTACCTGTTGAATGTCACTAATTGAAAGTATGACTTGTGTGAACAGGCATTTCTTTAATTGCAGTTCAAATACAATTGAGAATTTACATCCTTTTTGGCACTGATATTTTTTTATTTGCTGTAGCACACTGCTTTTCTACACCTCTCAGAATTGTGTCCAATGAAATTTTGTGTGTTGTTCCAACTGTTAAACAAATTATGAGCAGTGGGAGCTCTTTTGCATACAATTTCACAGCAAAAACTGTGACCCCGTCTTTGTATAACTAGTCAATTATGATCTGAGTTGTGAACAACTCAGCCTAAATTCTGAGAGAGTTTATATAGTTTTTTACTTGGTATAAATGTTTTGTGTGGGACTTGCTTGGTCTGCTTTATATTGAAACTGTCCCAAGTCCGTGCATTCCACATTTGCCCTGTGATCTGTCCGCAGTTGTAGACAATTAATCCACATTGTGGATTCTGTCAACATTATGTTCTTTTACCATCAGAATGTCATAATTGATGCCAAAGTTTAAATAAAAGATGTTAATATTACACTGTGGTTTATTCAGGAAACTGGTCTTAACATTTGACCTCTAGACATCACGCCATGCTTTTAGTGCCATGAAGTGCCTCGAAACATTTTTATGCAACCTGTACTATAACGCGAATAGTCATTAGGCTATTACGCCATTTTAAGTGTAGTTTATGAATTTCATGAAATACCTGTCTGTGACACTGAATGAATGTCAGAAAACACAATGCGCTGAGTAACTGAGGAACAGCTTGTTTGGCCATTGAGTTTCGGCGCACACGAAATGAAGAACAACGAAAGTAAAACAGCGTACATCCACGTCAGCGCACAGATGTTGACAGACAGGAAGAACTTGCACGCAGGGTGGACGGGAGCGCGCACGCTAAGCGAAGAAGGAAATATGGCGGCCCACATGACACTAGCCCAGGTAATAAACTGATATGTTTGGTCAGCATGTAATAAACATAAATAAAAAATAAGGTGCATCAAACAAAGGCAGTGTGATGAGCTTAATGGGAGTCTTTGGAGGGATATATTTTGAAGTTTAGAGAGAAAGTTGACAGGTCTGACTGACGCTAACTTGTCCAGATGTATTCAGTGCCGTGGGACGTCTATGTTTTCGTAGACTGATAAGCTAGCCATTTAGCACAACCGGCAAATTGTAAGCAACAGTGTTTGGGTGTGTTAGAGCAAAGACGAAAGAGCGAATGAGAGGAAATGTTCCATCCCAGCTTAGTTCAGAGAATTAGTTAAAATAATCACTGCAGAGATCAGACTTGTTACTTTTTGTGAAGTTTACTGATTAGTCTTAGCAGCATCATATTTCATAGATTTATGGTTGGCTTGTTGATAGTAATGTTTTTTTATTCGGTAAACCAACGTTCCCCTTTCAAACGTCATACTTGATGCAATAAAGCTAATTTCAATCGGACGAAGAACAACTATTGAAATTGATCTTAATGTTAAATAAGAATCCGGACATAACCTTCTGTATTGAGTCGAATGACTGGCTTGCCACCATGTTTACAGTGACGTCAAAAGGGCTGTTAGCTAGTTATGCAGGAGATGGAAAAAATGTAATGTTACGTGTGTGTGATATTTTCATTTTGTTTATGGTCTGGTCTAGATATCAAATGGAAACGCAGCTTATGACCATTTCTACCGACAAGTAAGTGTGCTGTTCACAGCTTTACTGTGAAGGTCTCATATAGCGTTGACTTTATTTTCAGTTTTAGTAATTTATTAATTTCATCCAGTTTAACTAGCAACATAGATTACAAGCATCCATGAAGTTACACTGTCCCCACAGGTGGATCCTGCAAACACTGGAAAAGTGGGAGCTGCAGAGGCCGCCCAGTTCCTAAAAAGATCTGGCCTCTCAGACAGCACTTTGGGAAAGGTAGGAGAAGCACAGTTATCTAATTCAAGCAATGGCTCATTTACTGACTCAGTCACCACTCATTAATTAGCGATACAAACATACACAGTACAAATACCATATCAAAAGAGTACAAATACGCGAAACCTGTATAATAAGCAGAACTGTACAATAATTCCCATTGCCTGAAGCAAAATGATGTATGACTTCCTTATCAAAATAACTTATCCTGGGCTGACTAGTTGAAGTGGTTCACAACTTCTGCTGTTGAGACTTCTTGTGAAGAATGCACATGTAATGCTTTAGTGATGCTTAAAACAGTGCCATCTTAAAAGAACAGCACATCCCTCAGACATTTACAACAGCAATGATTTGCTGGATTACTCTCTTGTTCCAGTCTGCTTTAAACGTATTGTTGTTGTTGTTTTTTTTCAGATTTGGGAATTGTCTGACACAGACCGTAAGGGCTATTTGGACAAACGGGTAAAGTTGGCCTTCCCAAACTTTTCTAAGGCAAAATCTTTCAGTGTCTGGTTGGGTATAGACATTTTTTAAAAAAGCTAAACAGACCTCAATAACTGCTTTAGGATCATTAATAGAGCTACTATTCATAAAAAACTTTTATAACATTGCTTCTCATATTGATGCAGCAGAAGGCATTACCAGGAAACAATCACAAGAGGGTGCTGTTATGAAATGTGGGGTGTACATATGAGTGCGTCTGTGGTCTCTAGGGGCTCCGTTGCAGGGATACATTGTAGTATGTATCTGTGGAGGACTGCCTCCTAATGAATCAAGGCACCCTCTAAGGACTACCACAAACACTTTTGCCCCTAAAGACTTTCGGCCTTAGGCTTTTCTCTGCATTGTGCTGAACACTGTGGTGTAAAAGAAACAAGCTGGACAAGATGTACAAGTTTGAGTGTAGCGCATGGTTTAACCATCCTTCAAGCACGCATGCTGGTTATGGCACTCAGGCGAGTCTATATAAGAGAAATCAAAGGAAAAATAATGTGACCATGACATAAAAAGTAATTCCTATACCCGTTCATTATCATTGCTGACCCTGTTCTGTTTTGCTCTCCAGGGATTTTTTGTTGCTCTGAGGTTGGTGGCCTCTGCCCAGAGTGGCAATGATGTCAGCCATAACAGCCTAAACCAGGCCGTGCCGGCTCCAAAGTTTGTGAGTAGCACAACCACACTGACTCTCTCTCTCTCTGTCTGTCTCTCATATGCTTCGTATTCCATTCCATTGAAATGCACGCATGAAAATGTAAGCTGTTTCTCTGGGTTTGTTGTTCTGACAGAGGGACACAGGCAGTCCATCCCTGAGTTCAGCCCCTCCTCTGTCCACTGACTCCAGCTGGACCGTTAGGGTAAGTCCGTGTGTGCTGCGGTTCTGAGTCCCTACCCTTTTAATGTTAGTCAAGCGCAGAGGAAAAATAGTACACTTCCAGCTATCAGTCTGGTTACGCAGGATGGTAATGTAATAATAATATCAAGGACCTTCTTAAACAATAATATTGCCTGCTTATACGCAGATAATCAGTAGGTTGTGGCTGACTGGTTTTACATGGAATTGTATCCCTCCTCTGTTTTATCCCTCGTCATCCTGTCCCTGTCTCGCAGTCTGATGAGCGAGCCAAGTTTGATGGGATCTTCGAGAGCTTGTGCCCTGTGAAGGGCCTTCTCTCAGGGGACAAAGTGAAGCCGGTCCTTATCAACTCTAAACTCCCCCTGGATGTGCTCGGCAGAGTGAGCACCTGATGCACCACATCATTGTTATTGTTATTGCTGCTGTAACAGCAGTAGTAGTATAAGTAGTACTATAAATTAATAGTCATTTTGTTATGTTTTCATATATTCATTTACATATTTCATATATTCAGATTTGGGACCTCAGTGATGTTGACAAAGATGGACATTTGGACAAAGACGAGTTCACAGTGGTGAGTTGGATGCTTATAGCTGGTAGCACATTTCTCACTGATGTGTTTTAACCTGCCCTTGCTTGAACTATCACAAAACCTTGAGTAACACTGTGATGACCTTTATCTCTCTCTTCAGAGAGATATCAGGAAGGTGTACTGTGCTAAAGGCGTGGTTGTGGTGCTTAGTGGCTTCACGACGAAGGAAAAACTTCCAAATTGTGAAAATGTTTTGACTTGTCAAAAGTAAAATGTCAAAAGTGTTTGATATGAAGGCTAAAGCACTTTAACTCATTTACCTGTTTTGTATGTTGGTGATTGAGGTATGATCTCAATGTCTACTCTAGACATTGTACATCGTCTGTCAATAGGTGTGAGTTGTGTCAACACAGGAAAAGAGTCCTGTTGTGTCACAACTAGGGGTGGACTCCACCAACTAGACTGCCAACAAGACCATTTCCAACAGGGATTTTTTTTTACCAATGCTGTTTTGGGTTTTTTCAGTGCAGTCTACACAGCGTGTGCGTGTGTGTGTGTGCGGTGTGTGTGCTGTATAGGAGAATAAAACACAACACAGTGCTAGCAGATGAATACTGTTTCACAGAAGTCAGCCCCCTCACCATGCATATTTTGTTTACACCTTGATCTCCCTCTCTGCAGGCTATGCACCTGGTGTACCGCGCCATGGAGAAGGAGGTGGTACCCGCAACCCTCCCCTCCTCCCTCATCCCTCCATCCAAGCGGAAGAAGATTGCAGGGTTGCTGCCGGGCTCGGTGGCCGTGCTGCCCTCCAGCCCCTTCATGCTGAAGGACAGCCTGGGCCTGCGCCCCACCACCTCCACCCAGGGCAGGCAGAGTCCACTGGGCAGCAGTGGTGGCGGTGGCCCAGGCAGCCTGTCCCCGAAACACTCCTTTAAGAGCAGCCAGCCCCCACAGGTAAAATACACACACACACACACACACAAAGGCACAGATGTACAGACAAACAAGCTCACACATCCCCAGACAGACGCAGGTGTGTGTTCAAACATCCAATGACACATACACACAGACACATATACACACTTTTTAAGACAGGTGTGTACACCCACCCAACCTCCGTGCACTCAGCTCATCTTCCATGTGAGAACCAGAGCACTGTAAACTGCTAATACATCTACATCCAGTACAACTCTATACAGTAAACCACATTAACCTGTTGTATCCTTGGGCACAGTTTATCCACAAGGAAACTTCCTCATTCTTTTCTCTGACACAAATCACAAAAGCACACACACACACACACACACACACACACACACCGCCCACAGTGGTTCCAACCCGCAGAGGCAAACAAACCTGAACAACCCCAATCCCAACCTTATTATGCCTTCCCAGAAGAGATGATACACACAAACACCCACACCACACATACAAACGCACTCAGACATATGAAGATGTACACACATGTGTTTACACACACACACACACACACACACACACACACACACACACACACACACACACATACACATATGGAGCTATGTAAACATGGTTACATACACACAGATACACATGTAAGTACTCACATACACACACACAATTACATTCACACACTAGCTCAAGACACCCTTAACAAAGAGTAAAGCCTGGAGCACTCTTAACCCTCAGGAGTAATCCAGCCTGAACTAAGAGCCTCTCCTCAGGTGCTTCTCAGTGAACTCTAATCCATTCAAAGCTCACTAACAATGCAAAAGCCTGCTGCATATCAACACACTCACTGGTTTACATCATATTGAGTTAAAAAGCAGCTAAAGGAACCAGAAACCCTGTAGAACACAGAGCTAACCAACACAAACGAGAGGCAAACGTTTTATTTGTTAGAATCTCTACAAAAAGGTCATACAGGTGTACAAGTAAAGAACGCCACATAGAAGACTGGTCCATCTGTGATAGGATAGTGTTTGGACAACCTATTAGAAATGGAATCTTTTTTTCAGGGTAAAAAAGCAGATTGCATTTGCTCATAGTACTTACAGCATCCAGTAGATATATTTTACAAGTGTTTGTGAACACTTAAGAACTGACCTACAGCTTGTACACATACTGAAATGACAGACATGTTCTGGTTCTGATTTTCCTCTACTTTGAGCCCCATACGTGTGCCGTGTTTACAATGCAGTCCTCATGTGGGTTTTTAGGATTGTTAGGCTTGGCTTGTTCTTGGCCAACACCTGTTTTATATTATCCTTTTATCCTTGGCTGGATCTTTTCCCCTACTCTTTCTGACCTGGCTGTAGAGGAACTGGTCCCGCGCAAACCTGATTTTCAGTCCTCTGGTCAGGTTGCCCAGCATTCTCCACTTTCTGACGAGCCTGTATCTGTTCCCTGATCTGTCCTCCACCGGCACCACCACCCCAGATGAAAGCCATGTTAAACAATAGCACTTTTGCTTTTGATATGCGTCCCGTATATATCTACCTCTAAGAGCTGAACAAAGGAGAACAACATTCCAGCCAGTTTACATGCTAAACAGACTGCTCCCAGCAGTTTCATTTCTGAAGTGACTTAGAGTGAGTGTGTGTTGGGGGTTTGCCTTTGGACACTTCTTTAGGTAGAGAACCGGTTTGGTGAGCTGAGGAATGGGGATAGAGTTCTGGTAAGAGGATAGTACAGTCCCCGCCACCTCTGGCCGACACACACACCACCTGCGCTCTCTTGTGCAAGGAAACCATGGCTACACAGCAGTTTGGCTAGAATGTCTCTTAGAATGGAAAGACTAGTCAATGCAGGGAAATAGAGACAGCAAAACTGTTAAAGCCAGCGGTGTGAGAGGAATTGAAAGAAAAAGGTAGAATAGGTCAAAATTTATATTTTACAAGTGGTTTAGTTGACAAACAGTTTCACCCACTAAAAATCTCAAAGAATTCCAGGGTTGACCAAATAATTATGGCCTTCAGAAGCAGGTTTATTTAACACAAAATGGCACTGCTGGTTGACTTGAAGTGCATCAAAGTCATGCCATGTAAACAAAAAAATAAACTCATTCATTGATTAATGATCAAAAACGGATATGTTTTCATGTGTCTTCTCTTATCTGCCCTTGACTGTGTGTGTGTGTGATTTCTAGCCTGCAGTGAGCTGGGTGGTCCCGCTGGCCGACAGAGGGCGCTATGACGACATCTTTGCGAAAGTCGACTCTGATATGGATGGCCTGCTTGGGGGCGCTGAGGTCAAAGACATCTTCATGAACTCAGGACTGTCTCAGAGCATGCTCGCACGCATCTGGTGAGAGAGAGACAGAGAGAATTTAAAAAGAGAGAGACAGGAGATATAAAAAGACGACATTAGAGACAGAATGAAATTCAGTAATAAAGAGAGAAAGACATCATAACCAGCTAAGTGCTTATTATGTAAGACTGCTTTTGCCTTGGCCTGAGGGATACTTTCTCTTTTTGAGTCTATGGGATAGCCCTCATCTATCAGTAATGATTCTTATGAGGAAAGGAAACACTGGCCTCTTTGAGGCAGCTACTCATTTTAGACCTGAAGAATTCCAAAAAACATCCTTCAGCTGCTGTTAGTCAGATACTGGACTTATGTGGGTGAACATCAAGATGACACATTTCAGCTTTTAAGTACCCCCCACCCCCCCTCTCTCAGCTTTCTGAAGCAGCTCTCATCCTGGCAAGGAAAGAACACTCAGTCAAAGCAATAACAAAAAGCAGACAATCATTTGTGGTCCAACATGAATGTGTGCTCTGACTGTGCACATACCAAAACTTCCCACAAACCTTTGCTGTCTATCTTTGAGAACAAGGTCCTGGCCGCTGGTCTGTTAGCTGGTCGCTAACCACAGGCCTGTCCTCTCCTGCGCTGGTTGTTGCAGGTCTCTGTCCGACACCAAACAGATGGGGAAGCTGTCCAGAGAGCAGTTCTCTCTGGCCATGTACCTCATCCAGCAGAAGGTCACCAAAGGCCTCGACCCTCCTCAGGCCCTCACCCCAGACATGATCCCCCCGTCAGAGAAGGGAACACCGGGGCCCGTGAGTAACATAGTCAACACACACACATACACACACACAAACACACACACCTCTATACACACACACACACACACAATTATACACTTATACACTCACAGTTATACACACACATACAGTTATACATACACACACACACACACTTAGAACACAAATACAAATACCCACACAAATGTATGTATGTGTGCGTATATGGACACACGTACACAAGTACAAAGATCCACTACCTTCTCACCAACCATCAGCCATCGGCAACTGTGCATTTGAGTGACATATTGCTGATGTTCTCAGAACGGTCCATTCAAAGCTCTAGATCATTTCTATCTGTTAATGAGAGCCAAGTTTTGACTGAAATGCTGAAGGAGAGCGTTCATGATGCACAATCCTGCATGAGGCCGCAGCTTAAATCAGCGTCTGCTGGCCCATTATGGTGACAGCGGTAGCCATTCTGACACCTTCTCAATCATCGAAAATGTTAAACTCTGTTTAAAACTCATGTTGCATGCACCTGAATTCTATCAGCTATTGAGCTGAATTGATTCACTTTATAGACTGGGCAACATTAATCTAGTCTATGCTGGTGTGGCTTGATGAATGTGTGATTTGGGTCTTTGCTTTCTGGGGCCTTGTGCAGGTTAATGGCTGCTAAATTTCTTCATATCTCTCTGTTTTATACTCATACTTTGCTCCTACCTCTTGAAGGAGGATGACTAATTCTGAAGTGCATTTCATACATCCCAATCAAATTCCCCATTTTTTTCTGTGTGTGGTTCACGTCTGTGTTTACCCTCCTTCATGGCTGTGTGTGTGCGTGCGTGTGCGCGAGCATGTGTGCGCGTGTGTGTGTGTGTGTGTGCGTGTGTGTGTGTGTGTGTCCATGTTGTCTTAATCCTCTCTCCTGCAGGGTTGCTATGGCTTTATGGCTCCTCTTCTTACCCCCCAAAGGGCTGCGTTTAACATTGGCCGCGTGAGTAATGCCCCCTTGCGTTGGCTAGAGTAGAATAACATAGAATACAAAAATACATTCCTATGATCGTCACCCACTTCTGTACCTGTTGGCGATCCTCATATTGGTTGGTTTACATATATCTCTGGCACTATTTCTACTATGTTACTGTACCAGGTTTCTCAACTCTGTCTCTCTGAGCTGTCTCATATCTAAGCACATACTGCCCTCTAGTGTTAGAATTGCACAATTCTATACCTCTAAAGCGGTCATGACTTCGTTCAAGGGATATCAATAGCTTTCTGATATTTTTCATTTCTAGTTCCTTATCATGTGTTTCTTCTTCTTTTGTGGTTTATAGAAATATCACCCCTACCTTATGTTATAAAGAATTACCCAGTTCACATCACTTCACTTCACATGAAAGTGAAAGGTTGGATGAGAGAGTGTGTGTGTATAGAGGTGTGTGCTGTGAACTGGTGCCACGTGTGAACGCTGTGGTTACACCTTGGTGAGTGACTTTGCCACACATCCACTCTGCCTTACCACAGGTGCAGCCAGTGTGTGTGTTTGTGTGTTTGTGTGTGTGTGTGTGTGTGTGTGTGTGTGTGTGTGTGTCTTTTTGGTACTTCCAGTAATGGGCTCATTTTGTACACTCTTCTGTCAGTATACATCTCTCACCCTCACTTACATACTCTCTCTCTGTCTTTGTCTCTATCTCCCAGTCTCTCTGTTCTCAACCCCGCCCCCCCCCCCCTCCTCTGTGTTTAATATCCACATTTTCTCTCTCTCTCTCTCTCTCTCTCTCTCTCTCTCTCTCTCTCTCTCTCTCTCTCTCTCCATGTCTGACTCTGTGTCTCTCCTCTGCAGAACACCATCAGCAGCAGCTCAGTGGTGGCCCTGGAACTCACCGGGACCAAAGAGCTGGATGACATCATCCAGGAGATCAACCAGCTGCAGAGGTGAGGGGGCTCAGTGTCCCAAACACCACCAGTTGAGGCTGATCTTGTCATCGCGGTTAGGCTTCTCACCCCTGACGTTTTTGGTGAATTTGGCTAACACAGAATGCACAACTAGTGGGCCGCGCGGAGCAATTAGCTGAATTTGAGTGTATGGGATTAGAATTGCATATTTAAATAATTTACATCACGCAAATAATATGACATGGGTTTTCAAGGTCAACCCTATCAGTATAGTTAACTAAAAACCCCTACTGAACTTAGAATTGCATATTTAAATAATTTACATCACGCAAACAATATGACATGGGTTTTCAAGGTCAACCCTATCAGTATAGTTAACTAAAAAACCCTAAAGAACTTATATGAGAACTAACAGGTTGTTCAAAAAGTTACGTTCATCGCTCACACTCTGTCTCAGTAATTATGTGTATCACTGCCAATGGTAACTTGATGATGAACTTTAAGATTCAGGGAATTTTTCCCTTTGATTTCTACGTCCCAGATACTGTTACCTGAATTTATGCACTTGCACTATGCATGCACTTAGTCCGCTTTCACTAAATCTAAAATAGTCCCATTACAGGACTTTAATTCACTTTACAAAAATGTCCCAGAACCATTTGTTTTTATCAGATAGTTTCCAATAATAATCCTGAGACTTAAAAGTGTTTAATGTCCTCACAGGGAGAAAGTTACAGTGGAGCAGGAGATCAGGGAGAAAGAGGAGACCCTGCGACACAAGAGCAGCGAGCTTCAGGTAAGACGCGGAGCACAACTGTGTTTCCCGAAAGCATCATCGAACAACCACCGTGGTAACTGTGAACAGGGAGAGTGTTTCAAAGTGATTATCTCTCTATCATTTAGCTTTGGCAGTTGTCCAACAATGCTTTCAGGAAACACACCCCAAGACACGCAATAGTGTGGTTAACATCTAACCATTCGGCCTCAGCTGATACTCCACAGAAGCAGCTCTTTATATGCCGAGATGCATGTTGACTGGTGAAACAGCGGGCTTGGTGACACTGTCTTACACTCACGCCAGAGCTGGAGAGTGTTTTCCAAAGCAGATGGGTCCCCCCTCTGAGCTGGAGTGCCTATGCTAATTAGAAACATTGGAAAGCTGCTGTGTGGGATTTAGTGTGTGGGTCTGAGTGGTGGATGCTGCCTTCCTAGGACATGCAAGGGGAGCTGGAGAGGGAGACCAGCGGGGTGCAGGACCTGGAGGCCCAGCGACAGGTGGCCCAGGACCGGCTTCAGGAGATGGACCAGCAGAGGGCCAAGCTGGAGGACAAGCTCAACGATATGAAGAGCAAGTACCAGATGGAGAGCCAGAAGGTGAGCAGTCAGACCTGCACACACACAACACAACGCTCCGTGCGTGTGTGCGTGCGTGCGTGCGTGTTTGCATTACACATGTTTGTGTGTAAGAGCCACCAGGCTACTAAAGGAGCTCCCCCCCCAGGCAATCAGACTTTTGAACGCACTGTGTTCACAACAACTCTGTGTGTCCTGCACTGTTTTTCTATTTCTTATGTAAAATAGTATTTATTGTTACACTAGGTCTCTATTGCTCGTAGCTTGATTGTTCTCTCCCTTGTACGTCTGCTAAATTACTAAATGTAAATGTGTGTGTGTGTGTGTGTGTGTGTGTGTGTGTGTCCAGGTCTCATCGCTGCAGCTGGAGATCAGCTCTCAGGAGCAGGAGGTGCAGAGCCAGGAGAAGGATCTGAGTCGCACGCGCACAGACCTGTACTGCCTGCAGCAGGAGGAGAGTCAGCTGGAGGAGCGCATCCACGCCGGCCAGGCCAAGCTCCAGAGCATCCTCAACCTGCTCAAGACCTCTAAGGACGAGATGGAGGAGGTGAGACACACACACACACACACACACACACACACACACACACACACACACACCTGCAGAGCATCCTCAACCTGCTCAAGACCTCTCAGGACGAGATGATGGATGAGAAGCTCACACACACACACACACACACACACACACCTCCAGAGCATCCTCAACCTGCTCAAGACCTCTCAAGATGAGATGGAGAAGGTCACAAACACATACACACATACACACACACACACATACACACACACACACACACACGCAAAGCAAAGCACACACCTACAGACCTACACATAACAAACCCATAAGGGCCCTAAAACCTTATTCTTAGCTAAGATTCTTCTGTTAAAAAAAATGGTCTCAGCTCCTGAAAGATATTTAAAAAGTGCAAAATTGGCTTTGTGTATACGTCCCAAAAGTGGATACAACAGATGTTCAAAACTGATAACTACAACAGTACAGTTTTGGATGTTGAGGTGATTATTCTTAGGTCATGATGTATTTTGTCTTTGTTGTTGTATGTCTGTTGTGCCCTTTTCACTTGCTGCCTTCTGTTAAACGACACACTTCTAGTCACACACACACACACACACACACACACACACACACACACACACACACACAGAGTTGTTGTGAACACAGTGCGTTCAAAAGTCCGATTGCCTGGGGGCCTGGTGGCTCTTATGTGGAAGCTCCTGTACCTTTGTCCAGACTGCATGGGGGAAAACTGCTGGGGGAAGGGTGGGAGGGATGTCTGGTGATGCTGGAGGCTGTGCCAATGCAGTGTTGGTGGTATAACTCCAGTAAAGATGGAAGTGCTAGTGCTTCAGTCTCCTTTAGACTGTACAGGCAGTCATTTGTCAGAAACACAACATTCTAACACAAGTCTACCGCTCTCAGTTATAAAAATACAATGAAATGCTAACCTGACATTATAAAGCAATTAAAATCACTTGTGGACAACAAGGCCTCTAGAACTTGTGGTTCTTGAGCAGTGGCAGCCCACTAGTGTTGTGCAACTTTTGAAGTGACTTTCTCAACTCTTCACACGCTTGATTTTCATTGCACCATGTTACTAAACAAGTAGATGTGATGGGGAAAGTCTTGGCACCTGCCGCAATCTTTTATGGATGTTTTTTCTTTTCTTGTAACTCTAATGTCTATCCATCTGTATGCATGTATTGAACAAAAATATAGTCACATGGAACAATCTCAATGAATTTAATTTTGAGTTATATATACCTACTCAGACACACATACTCACCATGTATAATAGACCCTATAGACATGATTTCATTGTTTGTTTTGATGTGAAACATGAAAGAGTAAGCATGACATGTTTTTTATTGTAGTATTTAAACTTCTCCCCCCCCAGGCAAAGAGTGAGCTGACCCAGATCAACAGCAGCCAGCAAGAGCTGACTAAGACCATTGAGGAGTACAGCAAGGCCTTGAACGGCAGCCTCAGTGACCTGACCCGCTTCCCTGAGCTTGATGACCCCCTGCCCAACAATAGGCCTCCGGAGCGCCTTAATGGGGGCCATGACGGCATGGTGCGTGTGTTTGGATAGCGGTTTGTGTGTAAATGTTAGTTTGAGTGAGTGTGTGTGTGTCTGTGTATATTCTTGCATGTATGTGTGCGTTGTGTACGCTTGTGTGTATGTTTGTGTTTAAGTGTATGTTTGCTTGTGTTTGTGTATTGTTTGTGTGTAAGTGTTTGTTTGCATGTGTGTGTTTGCTTGTGTTTGTGTATTGTTTGCGTGTGTGTGTTTGTTTGTGGACATTTGTACTTGTTTGCTTATGTGTGTGTTTATATGAAGGTGTGGTTTTAATCCCTCACTCTACAGTGGGTTTAACAGACATCTTTGTGCCGTCTGAAAAAATATGTCTGAGAAGCTCATCTAGTTTGAGCTCATCTCACGTGTTATCCTTCACAGTATCTCACAGTAGCTGAATGCCGTATTTCCATATGAATGCTGTCGATCGGTGCGGCTTGGCTCAGCTTAGTTTGTTATAGTTTCTATTCAAACTTTCCAGATTCAACCTTTTAAACCGGATCTGCTTTATACGTGTCTTGATATACAAAAATACAGAAACACTACGGCAATGATGACTGAGCCCATCACAAAAGAGATGGTATCCTTGGCGTCACTCGGCACGTCTCAGGAGAGGGTACAAAATGAGCGTTAAAAAATGAGCGCTTGTTGTTGAAGCCCCACGTTCCTCTGACTGAGACGTTTTGACAGCTGTCCCTTACCTGACCTCTCTATTTAGCTGAGTGCTGTTGTATGGGGTGTTTGTATGGGGAGCGAGGCCTGACTGTGTGTGTGTGTGTGTGTGTGTGTGTGTTTCTTTCATGGCAGGAGAGCAGCTCCAGCTCCTTCCGGTCTAGAGTAGCCATGTTCAACACTACTGCCAAAGACATTCCAGCAGATCCCTTCAAGTCTGAGGATCCATTTAAATCAGACCTCTTTCAAGGTAAACCCATTTCTCTGCTGTCTTTCTGAGTCTCTCGCTTAACACAAACACACGTCGCTTTGCATCCATTTCAGCCTTTACTGGGCTTCTTTGATCATATTTTGTCTGCTTGCCTGGCCCGCCTCTCTGTGTGTCTTTCTCGCCCTCCATTCCTTCATCGTTCTGCCTTCCTCGCACCTTCTTAGGGTGTCAAACACAAAAAGTACTCTGAATTGTCCATCACTAAGGCAGCGGGCGTCCTTAAGACCTGTAGACATTGTGAAGGGCATTGGATATCCATGAGTGAAGAAACTGCCACCTCTTAGGCAGTGGATGCTCTTAAGGCATGTGATCATTCATAAGTCCATTTGGTATCTTTATGGGCAAGGGGCATTCAAATGTAGGGCTGCTAGTGTAGGGCTGTTAGATTATGGTTCTGGTTCTAGATTATGGTATGATTATTAGTTTGGTCAACATCGAGATCACAATTATGTAGCACGATTACTCTTTCAGTGTTTCCCCTAGGATTTTTTTCAGCAGCGATATGGTTGTGCACATGGCCTGCGACACTGGACCCCCAGTGCATTTATTTAATAGAATTGTTTTTTAACTTTATTAGTAGTAGTATTCTGTATATCATGTTTACTTATTGTATTATAATAATATATTAACCTATATTTTGTTTTCTTTACTTTTTAGTAAATAGACCAATACATACAGGCAAGTGTTATTTCAAATCATCTTTAGTTCATTTGTGTACTGTTTAATGTTTTTTTTTCACATAAAAAAATATTAAACCGTAGCTGAGAGTGAGTCTGGGTACTTATTCATTGGCTGAGAGTGAGTATGGGTAATTATTCAGTAGCTGAGAGTGAGTCTGGGTACTTATTCAGTAGCTGAGAGTGAGTCTGGGTACTTATTCAGTAGCTGAGAATGAGTCTGGGCAGAGGGAGGGGCGTCACTTGAATGTTAAGACTGCCACCATCAGGTGTCTCTGTTCCCTCAGATCCCTTCGGAGGAGATCCTTTCAAAGAGAGTGACCCTTTCAAAGCTGCCGATCCGTTTGCGTCCGCAGACCCCTTCGGGAAGGGTTCCTCAAAGGTAATGTGTGTGTTTCTCCCTTTTTTTTCCTTTTTTTTTTCTTTCCTTCTCAGAACTGTTGCCAAAAGTGTTTCTATTCTGCACATGATTCCCACACCTTTTTGAAAATGTTTTCCACACCTTTTCTTAAATTACTGTGCTATTGCGCTATTTCTATACTTTGTTTTGACACTATTCTAACTATTGCTCTTTAAACTGACCGCTCCTTTCTCTCTCCCACACCCAGCCCAACTTGTCTCGAGGCGGCAGCCCTTTTGCCCAGTCCAGCACCAAGCCCAAAGACTCAGGTAGCCCATCCATCCATCTGTCCGTCCGTCCGTCAGCCAGTCAGTCAGCGCCCTGTTATTAAGCATCGCCTCTCTCTCTCCGCGTGTGTATATATATATACACACACTAACCACAGTTGTCTCTGTGCATTGTCATCACTATTGCGATACACACACCCGCCTCACTGAAAATGGCAGCCCTCCTCTGCCTGTGTGCAGTTTGACACAAGGCCTTTTATTTAGATCTGTCTGCCGTAGACCCAGTGTGTGTTTGTTTGTCTTGGGCCGGGGCCTTGTGTTGTCTGCCCTGGGAGTAGAAGAAAACAAGGGAGGGAGACAGAAAGTGGCTCAGCTCCCGCAGATGCCTTTTTCCAAATCTGTTCTAAGAAGTCCCAAGAAGTTCTAAAGTAAAAGACCATAAACCTACACTGTAAACTTGTGTAAAAACTAATTTGCAGTGCGAGTCTGATGGACATTTTGCGGCTCAGCCCTTCGTCTTCGTCGCATTTGGCTAGAGCAGGTTTCTCCTTTTGTCATAAGTGAAGGTGCATGTATTATACCCTACATTGATCCTTTTAGCAGACGCTTTTATCCAAAGCAACTTACAGTACATGTGAAGTATGCATATCATCAGTTTGTTGTCTCAGTGGGAACCATGACTTAAGTGTCTTCAGCATCTTGTTGACACCCTTGCTGTTGTTGAGTGACAGGAACACAAGACCAGAATGTTAGAGATACAGGCCACCAGTCGTGCTCCTACCAGCTCCGGGCTTGCAAGCGTTAGTGGGAAGGGGAAGTGCCACCCCCCTCCAATGCCCCATAATTTAAAGTGAAGCTAACATGAGTCGTTCCACTGAGAAATCTACCTGTGAACACGATCATAAAACAATTTATACAA
>NW_024880435.1:0-24965 GCF_900700415.2 Clupea harengus
ACCATCATGTAAACACACTGACTATTGCTACACAGATTTACATGCTTTGGTGTCATCAGTCAATTCGTATGCTAGTGATTAGTGACTGTCCTGTACCTCAGAGTGGGCCTACAGGGACGGGTCTCATGCGAATACTTTTGTGGAGGCTTTGGTTATAGCTCAAGATTAAATCCTGTAGAATATCTAAATATCTGCAGGTGTTCTGAGCTGTAAAATACCCCCACATGCGTGTCTTGAGCGTTCTATAGAATCTCTCCATCACCAAGGAGTTTTTAAGTGTTTATTAAAAAAAAAAATCCGCTGCACTGCAAAAAAGGAAAATTTGACTTATCAAGATTTTTTTAAAACAAGTAAAAATATCTAGAAACAAATATATCTTAAAACTAGTGTGGCCAGACTAAAAACAAGTACATTTGTCTTGATTCTGACTTTGACAAAGCAGTTTTGTACTTGTCAGTGGTGATCAAACAGTGCTAGTTTCAAGCATTAACTTGCTCAGAACCAGCAATTAAATCTCAGTAACAAGTTATAATACCTTATTAAGATATATAAGAACTGAAACACTTGAAGCAAGTGAAATGCAGAAAACAGAAAAAATGCCTGGTAAGAAAAAATATCTTGCCAGACAAAAAACAAGCATATATTGCCTTTATTTAAGATATTTCATCCTACTAAGATACATTTTTTTGCAGTGTGTCAGTCTGTACTTTCGCTGGGATTTTACTTTTGCCAGATTGAATACCAGTTACATTTGCTTTTCACGCTCCGCAGTGCCTAAGCCAGACAGTAAGAAACAATCCTCATTCTGTCCCATGGGTCTGATTCCCATTCAGCAGCACACAGTTCGGCTCCTCCCAGACTCTGATTTAGACTCTGCTCCACAAGCTCTTGGAAAAGTTTCCAGTCGTTTCTGTTTAACATTATACATCTCCTCCGTTAAAATTTCACCATTCTCCAGGTTAAAAATCTCCAGCTGCCCGCACTTTAAGTGGAAAATATAAGGTTTCACTGTCCCCGTAGACATGGTCCCAGGTTAGAAAGCTGGCATCAGGCGCACAGGTTCTGCACACTGTGGCCGGATGTTTCTTAGGGGTGTTGGTTATTTCTTCTATGACTGGTGTGAAGAATCTTGTTATTTTAAACTAAAACCTTACATAGATTACATCATTTTACTGTTACTTCAAGATCTGAAGCAAAACAAACTCTGTCTTTCACAATGCCCAGTGTGGATGCATGTAATCACCCATGTTAACACATTCTTGTTTGCACAGGGAGTGATGTTGGGTGTTATTACTTGGGAACTAGTTGATTTATTTTTTTAAATAGTATATACTTTTAAATTATATATACTTAGTCCATATTCACTATTCTGAATTATCACATTTTTGACCGTCTACGCAATTAAGAGCAAAGGTTTCCTGTGGTGTGAGTGAGTGAGAGTAAACAGCATATACGTAGAATCTCAATGCAACTCATTTCCACTTGCTTACCGTCTCCTGTTTTGGAATCTGGATGAGGACAGACAGCAGCTGATCTATATCCAGAAAATGTGAGATGGCTGCAAAATGCCAAAACTGGATTAGGTACTTTCTGAATTACAGAGCACAGAAAATTATCTTAAAGTTATCTCAATTACCAGATTTACAAGCACTAAATGGGCTTTTGTGAATCGAGCCAAACTCATCTGTCACAATGGAAACTCAGAGATGTAAAGGTTTAAAGCCTTAAGGGTACACAATCGGAGCAATGGACATAGGAAACAGTAGGCAGTAGATGTATTTTGTTCTTTAGCCTGTCTTTACAATTAGGTAAACTACATTGAAAAACAGAGAGAAATGTGTGGTCAAAGCATGGATAGGCAGTATTTTCTGTTTCTGTTGTGTGTTTTAGGTTCAAATGCTACATTGTAATCGGTTGCTGATGGTCAAAATAGTGCCGATATAATAATTTTCTATTTTCAAAATAAAAAGGTCTCAACCGCTGCTCCTTTGATTTTTGGTCTGACTTAAGTTATACAATTATGATAGAGAAATACAGAAATCCAAGCATGTAATATAATGAATTTGTTTAAGCTGTGTTTTCCTATGAATATATACAAACTGTTGGCTAGCTAGCAACAAAATGCTTCAACAATAACAAAGACAACAACATTGCTCTAAATAAGTGCTGTTTTGAGCAGCCATCAAAGTCTAAGCCAGCGTTCAAATAGTCTTCACAAAAACAGGATCTTACCGTTTTTCAGACCAAAAAATAGCTCCTCCTCTTCCAGGAATTCCTGCAAAGGATAGTAAAATCCAAAACAACAAGAGTACATGCTTACTTCAACATTAAAAATATACTGCACACCCGTGTCCAAGAAGAGCTCTGATCCCATGTGATGTAGTAGTTAGTTTAGTACTGTGTAAACCAAAACAGCAGATTTCAGCAAAGGTTCCTGTATAACCATATACACTTGATAAATAATTTCCATGAAATTATGTATTTCCCTCTCAGTAAAATACTATTCAGGACAAGGTTGTATAATGGCTTGCATCATTTAAAAGCAGAGGCTTTTTTTCAAGGTTTTTTTTTTCAGGAAATAACAATCCAAACCCATAATGGATATGATGTGATATAGTCAAACTGTAATGGTGTTCAACAAGAGAGTGAAGTGTCAAACCCTTTCATAGAATGTTGTCCCAGTCTACCTCATCCACTGTGACATTCTGAGTGTGTCACTTGCACTTCTCCTACCCTCCCTATATTCCTATACAGACTCTATCGGCTCCTCAGTATTAACTGAAATAACAGTCAGCCACTGCACGTCAGTCAGCCACTGCACGTCAGTCCTTATGTAATATTGTCCACCTGCAAACATATTGCCTATATTTGACTTTGTTTGTCACAGACATGAGTTTTTATCAAGTCCTTGTGATTCATTATTTGTCTCTCCTAATTATCGGTTTCTGATTTTTGTGACATTTGACCAAACTGTACAATATATTCCAATATCATACAATCAAAGGTCAATATTGTTTTTAAGCCCTGCATAGACCATAAACCCTCTACACCCCATAGCAGCTACGGAAGGCCTCTGCTATAATATATATATAACTGCACGTTGTGGACACATGAACACCATACTTTTAATTAGAAACAGGAAACTGGGGGTGTTGTCATTGATATTTCTGAAGTATGTTAGCTTCACTTCCCTACTGATGCTCTGTTCATGCTTTACGTCTAACCGCATTTCCTTGCTTGGCTGCATGACTCAGCCATGCTTCTTTCTCCTCCTCTTGTGCAGTGCTCTTGTTCTCTTGCACGTTTTCTTGTAGCCATACTCCACCCGTCTCTCTCTTCTCTCTCTCAGCTTGATCCATTCTTCCAGCAGACCTGAGGTTCTGGCAGGCACAGTCTTCTCTCAACTGGTCTAGATTTGTCGTCCTCTCTCATCATGGTAGCACTCATGCCCCTAAACTTCATGGCATACTTTACTGTCTGAATTGCATAAGAGGTGGGTTAGATTTTATGATCAATAACGTCTCCATGAAGCTGAAGGAGGACACCATGGGCCCATGAGATTCAAATTGCACCTCTGATAGCCCCACTGAGGGCTGTGTATTTCCCTGTGCTCATAACTTGGGCACATTTCAATGTCATCTCCCACTTGGCACTGGGCCAGTGTTGAGTCAACATTGTATCTGATGATTTCCTGGATGACGCCACTCTCTTGAAGAACCGGATGCTACAGTTGAGTCACCGCCTCCAAATGGCCCCTTACACCAGGGTCGATAGAGGACAAGGCTTGTCGGGTCTTACTTTTAAGTGGCAATTTCACCAGCATGCACTTGCCACAAGCCACGTAAGCCTTAGTCACCTTCTCAAGGAGGTCTTTGTAGCACACCTGTAACACACCAAATGCATGGATGCAACACAGTGCTACGTTTCTCAATGCTAAGGCCATCAGTGAAATTATGGCCTGTACTAGTCAATATCAAGTGTTTGAATAGGGCCTGTACAATGGTAAATTATTTATACAATAATTACAGTGGTACCATGGTAAAACTAAAATTACCATTAAACTACTATGATTTTTGTCTCTCACTCTATTACTATAGTATGAAGTGAGTAGCATAATTAGTAAATATAATATTACCTAAATTAGTTGAACCAACCATTTCACAGGGACATAACATTTCAATGTTAATACTTAATAAAGCATTCTTAATACTAACTAATTTATTTATTTTCCCTCATTATGAAAATAAATACAGAATTTAATTTGACCAAGATGGCATAATGACTAAGTTAACTTATCTAACCTCATAAGATTACATGCCCACTTCTTGTCTTGTAAACAAGAGCTAGAAAAGCTTGTTGTAGTTGTTGTGACTATGATACAGGTAGGAGCTGAGTCAGTATGATGGATTTCCTTATACATTTGCACAAAGTTAAATCATTCTCAACTTTACGTGTGGCCAACTAAATGAATGTGATCCGTCAAGCTTTTTAGAACCTTTTTAGAAGTGGAACACCAGTTAGTATACTAACGTTTGCTAAAAAGTATAATAACGTTTGCTAAAAAGACATGCATTACCTACACAGCTAATGTTGGTAAAAGTTACAACCATATAAAATAGTTAGAAAAAAGTGAATGTCCTTACCTCAGGTGATCTCGCAATGAGCCATCCAGTGCAGGGAGAGTGCTGTGTTTTCAGACAAAGGTCTTGTTTGCTCCTGTGTCAGGCACAGTCCAGTAGAAAGACGAGTAAAGTAACGTTAATTCGTTGTGGTTTTTGGTGGAACCAGCAAGACTACAGTAAAGAACCACTTGATGTGTGAGGTTCTTTTGACAGGTCCTGGCAGTTAAGTAGAATTTGCTAATGAGCGTAACAGAAATACACTGTAGGAAACGGTAAGGATACCCCCCGTTTATGATAAACCCCCCCCACCAGCTATTAATTTGAATTTCAGGGTGTATGTAAAGCTACGTAAAACTATAACTGTTTATTTACAGATGTAAAGGAATTCCCTTGTTCTCAGTAATTTGATGCTGTGTTCTAGAATTATATTGGGGTATAGAGGGTTAACTTTACCAGGAGTAAAGGCATAATTTCTTGGAAATATTAATCAACTCGGAGATGGTCATACAGGAAGTAATTTCTCATGGATGAAATAAGAATTATCATGGACTTATTTTGCTGAGGGTTGGCAGACCTGTAAGGTGTCTAGGCGGATATTGATGGTATCCACATCCAGAAGAGGCTCCAGAATGTTAGAGCGAAGTCTTCTCTCACCTCCTGGAGTTTTAGTGTAGTTCAGCACACCCAGCAAGCACTGATCACTCCTGAACATACACAGGCATTTTGTGTCTTGCCAGACAAAACTTAAAATCATGTCAATATCCAACATCTAGCAATACATCAACGTATGTGGGTATGAGGGTCATTTGTTTTGTGAGTAGCTATTTTTTTTTTATATATTCAACTTTATGAAAATAGTACACAGTTACGAAGGAGAGATAAACACACCTTACGCAGCATGTCACTAAAAATATATTGTCAGCAATACACTGATCAGTTGCAACTATGCTGCTGTTGGTGTTAAAGGCTATAAGCCAATTGCTAATGCTAGTTTTAAACAAAAAGCAATCCCACTTCTAGACGGCAACCAACCGGTGATCTCTGTTGTTGACCACCAGCTCCAGGTTGCTGGCAGAGGCAGAGTCTATCATAGCTGTCTGATCACTGCCTTGGAAGCTCACTTTCAGGGATCGTGGGGCATAAATGGAATTCTGAACAAATTCGAAGTACTTAAGAAGGGCAGCCGATGCAGCTAGGCAGTAATACCTTGGAGAGATAAGATAAAAAAAACACAAACATTACCCTAAAACAATGGATTTGGATTTATAGGTCTGTTAAGTTTCTACTTTAAGTGGTTCAAGCTGAATTATTTGGAAAAACAGTACAGTGCATTGCATCATTATTTTAATCACAACTGGGAGCTCTGCATCTTCTGCGTCATTTTGACATGTTTCGTTCATGCCTCCTTTACTCATGCCTAAGCCTAGCCATTATTTCACCCTAAGTTCAAATATAAAAATAAAGGGCAAAACCTACCACGCTACATCACTTCACGGATGCATAACATGTTTGCAAAATATCCATAATACATATCCATTGGACAAAAAGTTGGTTAGTGTTCTTTTATTCCTATTTTCCCTTTACAGCCAGCAAAAACTAAATAAACTCAGTTTGCAAATCAAGAGACAGTCTGCAATATGGCAATATTTTGGGCAGCTTTGGATCATTATAATGATATCCCTACAAGTGGGCTAATGAAGTAGAAAAGTGCTTGTGCACTCATTATTTATCTCTACATATGAAAACGATGACAGATCAATTTAAAAAAAAAAAACAATCAGTTAATGTGAAACACAAATCATTTTTTGAAATGTGGGACTTTAGGCTAATTACAGGTAAGATGACATAATAAATGTATAATCTGCTTTCACCACAAACATTTAGAATTGGTATAGGACAGGTTGTCGTTTTCTTCACAGAGGAGTCAGTCAAGTTTTGAGACAGAAGCACACCACCTAACCTCACCAACACTCGGGTGGCATGGAAGGAGGTGGAAACTATTCAAACCACAGCCAATATACACCCTATCGAACAGAATTATCCTATATTAAGTGATTATAATAATTGATAATTGACAATTGGCAGAATTGCTTCAAGTGGAAGTCTCATAATTCAATGTGTAGTCCACCATAATTGCACAGCCCAATTCATTTTATTGATTAATAATCCCCTACATTTATAAATGATTGCAGGTGGCCTGTAGTTTAAGTTATATAAGCATTAAATCGGAGTGTAATGCTAGTCACCATCTATTCTTACCTTGATGTGTTGCCAAATTACCAAAGTAATTTGCATTCCTGCAAGATGTTTTCAACCATGCTAAATGCAACCGTGTTTTTAAGATGAAATTTGCCAATGCGCTGGCAGTATTCTCAGACATGACCCAGACCTCACACCACAGCGCTTGAGGATATTGTGATGGAAATGTACTGATCCCAGCAGTATTTGTTATTTGACCATACCACTGATTTGCAACGGCTTGAAAATAGAGCCCTGTGTTTTTTTTTTTTTTGTCGTTTGCTTGAAGGTGAAGATTATTAAACAGTTGAATTTCTTCATAAATGGACAAACAAAAGATCTTAAAAAAATGTCATGTGTCCCTTTTTGTACCATTATATATGTTTTCATAATTTCCAATTTTTTTATATTCTTGTCTGATATGCAATAAATATCAAATGAATAATAAAGGATCCAAACAGTGTGTGTGTGTGTTATGATGAGGGACAGGGTGACTTACTTGGTTTGGACTTCCATGAAAACTGTGCTGATTTCTGGAGCACTAAGTTGCTGGATGTACTCAAAACCTTTTCTCTCATTAAAGTATTTTCTCTGTACTGTAGTGAGAGTCACACTCTGGACAACAAAGCACAAAAAACAACACAACCAAGACAGTTACTTTTGATAGTTATAACTTCTTCATGAATAAGAAGGAACCTCTTACAGTAATCATGTAATTCAATCCTGAAAAAAATCTGAAATTGTGATCACACGCCTGGAATGACAGTAAGCAAGCAAGGCTGTATTTATTATGTCCCCTTATATTGTGTAGAGGAGCAGTTTTATGTACCTGAAAGTTTTCTGTGATTAGGTTATAGAGCTTTGTGCCCTTGCCCTTTTCACTGACTGTGTCTGGCATCAAAATCTCCAAAGGCATCAAGACGTGGAGTTTGCTTATCACCTGTAATAAAAAGGCATTGAGTACTCATATATAATACATTTTTCAGACTATTGTCTGTGTAGTCCCAGCCCCAAGCCACCAGGAGGCCCCCTGGGAATGCTTGGCAGATGTAGTCATAGACATATAGTATATATGTATATGTATATGGATGTAGCGATAAAAGCAAATTAAGACTGGATTCCTGTAGTTGCATGCCCTTATAAGGAGCTGGCGGGGCATTTATGTATGTAAATTCAGGTGTAGGAGAACGTGCATTCAGTTTAAGAATCAGTGGCATTTCTCATTCGGGGCACAGCTAAGAACACTTTGGTGGTTTAAGAACACATTTCCATGTGTTCATGAATCTGGGTTCTTAGGGTTGGTCTTAAGAAGTTTGTAAGAAGACATTTAAGAAGACACTTAAAAAAAAATTCCAGAATGAGGTCCATTGATCTTATTAATTCATTTATATAAAAGTGCTTTGCCAGGTCTGTGAGGAATACATCCTCAAGAAAGTGTTGATGAACTCAAGCAATTGTATGAAATCAGTTGCATGGATGGTATATTACAAACTAACCAACGATGCAAATTTTACCAGTAGCAACCATTGAATTTTGAAAATGAAAATGTATCGATATAATTCATTTACTTATAAACATAGGCTACCTTTGCATAGGTACCGGTGTCTGCAAACTGTGATAACACAAGCTCCGGACATTTCAGGTTGATGCTGGCCATGCCTATTTCACCCCTGGCCAAACCACGCCCCTCCACCACGGCAACAATGACTGAAGCAGCATTGGTTGACGTTGCAGAGGAACCAGTTGTTAGTGCTATGAGACAATTGAACAACATAAAATGATCAAGAAAAAACACTGATCACAGTCACACTGGCTCAAAGAACGTGATCATTAAACATGCAGATATGTTTACACAAGATAATGTATAATCTAAAGGTGCTTAGAGAAATGGCAAATGTAGCCAGGGCAATTACAAGGTGGAACAAATATGTATCTTTAGCTATCAACTCTACACATAATTTGGTAGAGGCTGAAAAACAAAACGCAATTTTTTTTGATAGGAGCTTAATTTAACAATTAAGATGACGCTTACTGGTGTGGTCTGTCTGAGGGGTCTGTACATTGGATGCTCTTGGTGTTCTCCTCACCCTCGGAGTCCCTGCATTTCGCTTGAAACCTCTGAAAGTATGGGTCAACTGACCAGAAGCTGAAGAAAACGGTGAAATTACACATATGCTGATAAATAATAAAATGTCAACATCAACTTTGGTAACTCACATTTCACCTCAAAATCCCTGTGTCCCATCCCATATTGGTACAGGACAAAATTACAGAGCTGAAAGTAATGAACTTCACGTTAACTTAACCTTAATAATGACCATGCTACTTTGCTATTTAAATTTGATTTCAATGAGAATCATGTCTTGACATGAATACAACTGAAAACAACATGTGTTTTAATAGTCCGATACATATTTATACCTTGTGTGTATTGTGTATACTGCCAAATTAAGTTAAATTGAGGGTAGTCACCGGTACATTCCTGTCACAAAGGGTGTAACGTGAAGCTTTTTAGCATAGGTTTGGTTAGCTATAAATGCTAATTAGTCAGCTATCAACAGCGAACTAAGGAAGATGCAAAAGAAAAGTACTTTCAGTCAACTTACCATTTGTGTCAGTCTGTGGAGTGTCTGAAAGGGAACTAGAACTCCTAGTGTATGGGCCAAGAAGTGATGGGGATGACTGTCCTTCTGAAGAAAAAAATGTTTTTGTATTGAAATGTTTAACAGTGGCGCTCAGGCTGTCATTCGAGATTAGTGCACTTTCCCCCATTTTAAAGATGGATCACACGTTTATTATCGGTAAATAAAATGTAAAAGAAAATGGGCGAAAACTGCAGATGGCAGACTGCAAATTGGTTTGCACTGATTAACCCAATACTCTCAAATCAGGTCTGATTTATCGCTGTGGTCACTTTCTCCAGAAGCCTTCGGCGGACAGACAAAATATCGCACGTAGCTACTTGGGATGAAGGTGTTAGATTTGGGGGGAGGGGCAAAACTGACGCGCGCGGGATTGAAATTAACCGCGATTTACGTTTATTATATGCTATGCAAGTGGCCTACGCCGTTGTGAAACATACTTGTCCCTGGTGTGTCTACCTTCCTTTCGCGGGGGTTTTCTCTAACAGGCAATCTGACCAATCAAAAGGCCGATGTAATAATCTTTGTTGCTATTCGTCATTTTGTCAGACAAACACAGTCTCTATCAATTTAAACGTGGAATTCTAGCAGGTAACCCCCAACCTTGAAGGGGAGAGTACTCTTCTTTCCCCTCCCGATGCACAAAAATCAAATGAAGCGATGCCAGTGATGGATTAAATAGCCAGTCTAATCCATCAACAACTAAAAAATACCCTTAACTGACCCAAGCTTGCTGCTAACGTTAGCAGTTATATGGATACAATTCATAATAATAATGGTAATAATCTTGATTTATATAGCACAAAATCCATGTTACAAAGTGCTTCACAGTGGCAGCAAAATAAAACATAAAATCATCAGGTTTTAAAAAGAAAACAATTAGGTAGACTATGTAAAAACCAAGACAGTAGTTCACCAATACGGAGGCCTTCCTGTCCCACTTCATGGACACTAACATGCGATTAAACTAAATAAGCTAATTTTCTCATCTCAAACATGTATAGCATAGGCATGGAGTATGACTTATTTTTCATTTCTATGTGTTATAAGGTGTAACACATTCAATGTGATGTCTGAAAATTCTTTATTGTTGAATGATGACGATGTGAATTAGATATGACTTATCTTTGTTGTTGTTTATTATAGCCCAAAACTATACATAACTACACACAACTAGCCACATCACTGGACCTTTTGCGTACACTCATGCAGGGAGTGTTTTCTCCATTGCACAACAGACAAACTAATAGGTTTGTGAAAGACAACAACAGGCTTCTTGTGTATGGCTTGGTCTGAGACACTTTCTTTGTTTCAGATTCATTTACAGAGCCAGCGCTGTGCGGGAACACAAGATCTTTTTTAAGCGCATACACAGACACACAGCTACAGGAATGTGAAGAGAATTTGGCTACATTAAATAAGAAAAGTGTAATGGATTATGATCAAGGACTGTACCATGAAGTAACTATATACAAAGAGAGGAGCACTTAGCCGGTGTCCATTCCTCTGGTGAAGGCGGAGAGGAGCACTAAGGCTTGTTTGGTTTATTACAAAGGGGGAAAACCTTCAAGCTTTTTGACAATTTTCCTTCATCTGTTTCAAAGGAACAATTGAAGGTGTCACAATAAATTGTACCTTTTCATGTAGAACAGCTGTCCCTTCAGCTTTTTAAGGAGTGACTGCTCAGCTAACTGAGAATTCACTTTGGCATGCTGAGGATAAGAGTCTATGTGGCCCACATTGCAACTTCTAGAAAGTGTAAAGCATAACAATGTGTTAAACTGTGCACCTGGAAAGGAACAAGGTATTTTGTGGATCTCTCCAGGGCATGTGTGGAGCTGGCATGCATGATCATACACCACAACCTCCGGGCCTACAACACAAATACATAAGAAATGATTTAACATTGGAAAATATATTTTAAAAGACATTTGTAGTTTAAGTATAGTACAGTTTAGTATAGCTAAGTTTAGTATACCAGAGCAACTACAGTTTTATCATGGATAACTAATGCAAGCATAGTTTTATCATTAAAACCTCCATTCCAATTTGTGTGATTTAATCAGATGTGGGTCATAGGCTAATATGCTATCCATGTGAAAAAGAAAATTCTGCATAAACATGGCAACCCTTAAACCACAGAGCCCACCCTAAATAACAAATCTCAATTTAACAACTGGTAATGTCACGGAAGTGAAAGAGCCTTAAACTGTTGGAACCTTGTCTTTAATATGGTGAAGGGTGTGTTGACAGACTCCACCTTTTCCATCACTGCAAACTCAAGACATACTCCTGTACAAAAGCACACAACTCACACAAAAGAGGCCTTAAGTACACTTTGTCATCTAAGTCTTTCTGTACTGTCAAATTATGTATTTACTGTGAGAGTACATATCAGACAATTTATGAACTGAGCACAACATTACATAGAAAAAGATAGGAAAGGAAAATGCTTTCATTGTAATGTATGACGTAGTTACTGATAAAACAAATCCAGTGAAGACAAACACATGCAAAAGAATAACCAATCATCGGGGCAGAATAGTGTACACATGCCTGGGATAAGGCTGGGTGCCTGCCGGAACATTTTTTGGACTCACTTTTGGCATTTACCTCTCGTCTCAGGTCACATACAAAAACTCCCTTGTCCCTGAAACGGGGCAAACTGGGGAGAAAGTGATCCATACCAGTTGTTAGTGTAGCTGCCATAGGTGGCTTCTGGAGGTTGTCCCTTGCCCTCTACTAAACCGGTTGGAAAACAGGTATCATCTCCTTGGGAAAGGTTACCTCAGCCCCAACCAGGTCAAAGAACAAGGGATACTCCTCAGCAGGCACTTTCAGTAGGCATGGGTGCCCCTCCACCATGCTGTCCAGGCGCTCACTTCCACAGAGGAGAGCACATGAAGGGGAGTTTTCTGTTTCCTCTGCAAGGTAAGAGTGTGGCATGTGGCTCCCCACATTTGCGTCCTGCTGCCACCTCTTCAGCAGAGGCAGCAGGAGTGACGTGTGCTGCTCTGCCATGTTCATCATCTTGTCATGTCCTTAAGCGCTGCAGGTGTTAGGTCATTTTCACAGAAGTCCTACAACAGCTTCTGGAGTGGTGACTCCAGCACCCTTGCTGAATGACAGGTAAATAAAAAAAAGTGTTACTCTGCAGAGAACGGAGTCTGAATGTCCGAAACAGTATGCTACAATCAAACACTTCACATTGATGTACAGGCTATGATATCACTGTATGATATCACTGACGAAATCGTTTAATGATACTTATCTAGTATTCAGAACTTCTATGGCATTGTCTAGACTGGTTTTAAGGGCGTACCTCTGCTGGTTGCCCAGAGAGGTTCCATCCATCACAACACCTCTGGGAAGACAAAATTGGTTTCTTATGTTATATATGACAAAAGGTCATGAAAGGTATAAGCTGTTTGTGTACAAATTGAACATACTTGTAAATGCCTTTGCAGACCGAGCATTTAAAACTTCCTGCAAAATCTGATGTCAATAGTTCCAGGAATGCTATTATAAACTTTTTGCAGGGCATAAGGAAGTTGTCTGGCACTGCCCTGTTCATCAGGTTGCAGTTATGTACCTTCAAGAAGTTGTACATGGCGGTGCTGAAGATGAGATATGAAGTAAGTTCTTTGAACATGTCATGATGAGTCATGATGTCCAGACACTGATCTTATGTCCTACCTGATTGACCTGAATTCAAAAATGGTACATATAATCCATTTGGAGCTCATGGTGTACCCCATATTTAATACAAAATCATCCTTTCCATCATAGATGTTTTCGTGCCCACAAACCACACAAGTCAGAGATGGGACAACAGTTAGGCAAACCATACTGTAACTGTAAAATGTACAAACTAAGTCTGTGTAATAGTTATTATTTCTATTAAGTGTGCAGGTGCAACTCCCACTACACTACTTTCACATAAAGTAGGTATGATTCAAAGTGAAACAGGACACATATACAAAATAATACCATCAATTGCTGTTACTGTGATCAGACATACCTTTGTGTGCAAATACACAGTGGCACTTGAGGTGGCCAGCAGTTGCAATTGCATGTGCCTGCTTTACTATGAAGGAGAACCACTCCCTCAGGGACTCTCTCCAACATTACAACAGGAATGTTGTATTGCACCTTTAGCAAACATTTAAAAAAAATATTGTATGTGGTGCCACATGTCAGATGTGAAAGCTGAAAGGATGTGTCATAATACATGTACCCTCTTGTTCATGGGGATATCAATTTCTAACACAGCCTGTTTGCAGATGTCACAGCATGTAGGGCCCGTTCCACACTGGCTGCGTTGCGTGTGCGTTACCTGTTTTTTCATTGATCTTCGAGCTGCGCCCGAGACACGCATCTCATGTTGACAGTGTGTATGACTAACCTGTTAACATGGGCGCTGAAATGAAAATCAAGAAGTAATGCAGCCGCAATGCACAATTTACACAGCCAGTGTACATAAGGCCTTGCTCCCCCTTCCAGGGCTGCTTTGACTCCTGCCGTGACTCCGTCCCCTTTATACTGCCCTGCAGGGCTCATACATGACCACACTGACTGGGGTGTGTGTTGGACGTGTGGCACTTCATAGAACCAGTGATTTAACTACACCATGCGCTCAATTATTTTGAAACACAAAGTGAGAAGGTGCTAAAGGTAGTTGCAGAACAATGCTTGACTAATCAAATATGAAAATAATTGTTTAGATACATTTACAAGACAGTATGTAAACTCATTATTTGTGTGCCACTGACTTCATACCTCTTTTGAGTTACTACAGGTGTAATTAGGATCTGTAGAAAAGGGGACATTTGTGTATTTGGTCATTGTTTGCTGAGGCGTGTTGACTTTGCATATGTGTTTTTTTTTTAATTTGTTTTATAGTATTCATTTTCAGATGCTTTCAAATAGGTCCTAGTGTGAGTTTTAAGATTTAGAAATAGATGTGATTCTATCCTTTACAATGATCATGTTTTGCTCCAAGCTACCACAGAAGAACTTAAAAAACTTAAAAAAATATATATATGACCACAATTCAAAAGGTTATGAAAATACATTGGATGTAGATTAGACAGCCATTGTCAATTTCATATATTGTCAAGTGAATATATTCCTTTGGATCACACACAGGATCTACTTCCAGTAGTTTCACAGTTGCAAAATTGCATACAGACTGTCACACTATTGGACATTGTTGCCAAGCTGTTGAGTCGACCCAAATGTTTTCTAATTTAGCCTTGAGTATACTGATTTTTTTCATTTGGGGCTGATGTCCTTACTCTGGTGGTCTATTTAAAAGGTTATACAATGATGTCAATTCCATCCCTTAATACTTTCAACTGTGGTAATATATTGGTTAGAGGTATAGTTTTCACAAGGAAATTGCCATCACTCCCACAGTAATAGAAGTGGATGGCAAAACATCTTTGGCTAAATCTCAGACTCCCATTTGGAGCTAGAGACAAGAATTAAATGAGGCCTACTCTGCACACGTGTCTTGAGGTAACTTAAACAATAAGCTCAGTGTGCCTTGAAGTCTAACAAAACATGTGACAGTGAAAAGGAGACAATGCTGTATTTGTTAAGATTTGTGAAGCAATACATATCAATGAGTTACAAACATCTTTCTAGTTTCTGAGACCAATATCATTTATGATTGTTTGTCTCCCACAACCCTTAAACCACTTCACCCAAGTTTGTCCACAGACAGATTACTTGGGCTGTTCAACCATATCAAGAACCACAGGACGAAAAAATCACACAATAAACGAATGGTATTGGTCATGCCACAGTAATCATGACAATCAGTGTACTATCAAGCAGATGAGTTCAAGACCAACGGGATCCATCCAGTGTCCTGGACATTATTAGGCCTAGTTATTGTTACAATACAAAATGACACATGATCTTCTCATATTCATTTTCACATAATATTTGTATGATAAGTCATGTTATGATAATCATTCCCATTTGTCTAATTCAGTCAAGATTTATAATTTGACGTTAGCCATGTCAGCCCCTCGTAGAGTCCATCGCCTGTTGTGGCACATGCTGGTTGCACATACCAATTTCTATCCCGGATGCGTGTGAGACCCAGCTTTTCCTGGATTTCATGAGGCTTCATAGCATCCGGAAGGTCTTGTTTATTGGCAAAGATGAGGATAATGGCATCACGCATTTCTCGATCGTTAATGATGCGGTGAAGTTCTTGCCTGGCCTCGTCAATCCTATCCCTGTCAGCACAATCCACAACGAAGATCAAGCCTTGAGTGCCAGTGTAGTAGTGACGCCACAGGGGACGGATCTTATCCTGCCCCCCTACATCCCACACATTGAACTTCACATTTTTATAAGTGACTGTCTCAACATTGAAACCGACAGTCGGAATTGTGGTAACAGACTGTCCTAATTTCAGTTTATAAAGGATGGTGGTTTTTCCAGCAGCATCAAGTCCAAGCATCAGTATTCTCATCTCCTTGTTGCCAAAGATCTTTGATAACATTTTCCCCATTTTGTAAATTGAGCATAGGTATGTCTTTTACAGCTTTTAGAGTGGAATCCAAACCCAAGACCTGGCACTCAATGCCACATCAGTTGTCAAGATCTTCTGGACAGGAGACACAATACACTGCATCAGCAGTTAGGTGGAAGTGGTAGGAAGACGAATCAATATCAATATTGAATTTATCACTTGCAGTCATGTAGATCACTTGCAGTATCAGTCATGTAGATGCTTGTCATAAAGCCTACATCTTTTTTTCCTGATCTATATGTCAAAATCCATCTGGCATCCTGGAGCTGTTAATATATCACTTCAAAAACAGAAGTGCTTATCACACAAACATCCGGATTGTGAAGAAATGATACAATCACGCTGTAATTATGGTTTTGAGTTTAGTCTGAGCAGAAATACGTAAGGTATTTGATATCCGGCTATGAGGGCTGGATTATGATTGGATACGCTGGTGGACAATACTCCGTGTCGATTGCCTGTTTCACAAAGCCCAGATGTTGACAAATGTAGCTATATTTCGTGTACATCCAAAATAAAAATAAAATCCTCCGATTGTCTCGCTCAACCAACTTGTAAGTAGAGGTTACAATTCCGAGAAAGACAAGAATGTCAGTAGACTTCCTTTCGGTGAGCAGACGTATTTCCGAGTTCCTGCTCGTTCCTCTTTGCTAGTGTCAAGCAGCCCGGATACTTCACTAGCTTGGTAGCAATTCCAATGGAGATATGTTTTCCTTTGACGGGCCACGGCAATTTCAAATGCCAAGGCGGCTCCTTTTTTCACACGACTGTAGGGAAAAAATATATAAGATTTTGTTTGAGTGAGGCACAACTTAGCAGTTAACTTAGCATAGCTGAGTTAGTTTGTTAGCTAGCTGCCTAGCTTACTAGCTGCAATTAACGCAAACTTCCAGATGAAAGGCCCATTCTGTAATGCTACCTAGGCTATATGTTCAAGACTTGCAACAAAACATTTTAAATAGCATCCATTACTACTGAGAAAACAGATAATTCGGTCAATCTATCTTCCACAGCACCTTGTTCTCAGTAATGTCCACTTGGGCTGCTCCGTTGCGTCAGCAACAATCGTCAATATTCTTTCACTTCCGGGCGAATTTCTATAACCTTCTCCTTCTTTGGTGTTTATTGACGGTTAACAAACCAGCTTGGGGTGCATTACCGCCACCGACTGGACTGGAGTGTAGAACAAGACAACGCCTAATCAGTTTCTTTGAAAAAATGTCACGATATATCTTGCCTGCTTTTTTCCCTAAGATACCTGATACCTAATTATTTCTCTTTAATATTGTATTTCCTTCAATGAAGTAGTACATGTGCGACTGCTTCTGGTTGGCATAAATGTGTGCATTTTCCAATAGGGTGCTTGCCTATTGGATATAATGTATCACTGAGTCCGGTATTGACCTGCTCTCAGACGGACGGACGGGGGGGGGGGGGGGGTATTTTCTTTCCTTCGTTTCCTGCCCTCCATCCTCCCAGCATGTCTTTGTATATTATATTCTGGTCTTCTGGTTTAATTGCCATACCAATACTGCTGCGATACTGGTTGTGCATATGTTCTAATATGCCTTGGCTTCAGCTTTGCCTAATGGTAGTTGTAGGTCTACTTAATTCTGCGTGTTTGTTCAGCCAGAACATCACCTGCTAATTTCCCTCCACACCAGCACGAGCAGGAACCCAACGGAAGTGTGTAGATATACCATCAACTTCCATCCTGTACATTATAAGGAATATTTAATTGATAATATCTGACCTTAATGATGATCTGATAGATCTTAAGTACTAAATAGCTATCAGATAGAATGATATTTTGATTTATTCAGTTTATTCACTGCAGGGTCAATAATATGGCCAATAGCTCTCTGGTATAGTGACAAATGGTCTGTTACCCTTTTCTTTAAAAACTTTGTACCAGGATCTTTGGAGCTGTCTAAGCATATAAGCACTGTGTCTGAAATATGCTTATCAAAATAGTTCTGGACTATGTACCATACTGAAAGTTGTTCAATTCATGCTGTATCTTGAGGTCAGCATTTGGCATGTGGAATAACTATGAGGAATGAAAGAAAATGAAACTGTGGGGCTGTACTGTAATTTGTGTCATCGTTTTTTGTGCCTTTGCATCGCCTATTCACCCAAAGCTTGTGAGATTTGTCTCATTATGTTCCCAGCAGTCTGTTAAAACACTTTTGGCAGGATGTGCATGACATTTTCCCAGAAGATAAACCCAGTTTGCCAGCATTAACGTGACTCCTCTTATCCTTAAAGGCAAGCAATCCTGCTTTTGTGGCAGGATTACTGTAGGTACCACTGTAACCAATAAAGTCTTTGTCAAAGTAAAGCAAATAACGAACAGTATATAGGATCACGCCTGATGAAAAAGTAGATTATGGGGTAGGCTACTTGGGTAACTCTTGTTTCAGAATAATCTAAACACGAATATCATGTTTGAGAGCACTGCATTTTTGGAAGATTTAGTGGCCCAGCCATAGGCTACAGCATAAAAACAAGATATGGAACATCCAGAGAACTCAGTGATAACCTACAATACAGGAACACATTACTTGGTACTCACACATTTTGTGTGAGCACAAGAGAAAGCGAGAGAGAGACACACTGGTTACAGGGCCTGGCACTGTTGGCATCTGGATGGGGTAAGACAGGTGGCAGACAGGCGACGGGCCCTGCCAAGGTAGGCAATCTGCTAACACTTGGAGTGCCATCCCTTCCCAAATGAGCGCCACCTGGACCCCGAATACTTCCGCTGACCAGCCATTGAAGTTGGCCAGTCCCTCTCCACTAAAGTCAAATCTTCGTGGTTGTCTGCTGTGGCATCTCCGTCACCATGGCATTGGGGGTTCACTGGTCAGCGGTTGAGGCGGCGACCGACTTCATCGTCCTTCAGCCAGGCATTTCTTCCGGCTGACGCAGTCGTGCAAGAAGTGCTGGGATAAATTATGTTAAGAGAATAACGTACGAAGTAATAATAATAATAATAATAATGCATTTAATTTGTAGCGCACTCTTCATTCAGTTGAATCTCAGAGTGCCACAGAGCCCGTACATATTTAAAACATAGTTAAAACAAACTAGTAAACATAGGCAGAATATAAAACAGTTAATGAACACAAACACAAAAGAAATAACTGACAGCGATTTAACATAATGTCAGAAACGCCTTCCTGAATAGAAAGGTTTTTAGGCCCGTCTTAAAAGAATCCAGTGTCTGTGTTGCCCTTAGGTGGTCAGGGAGGCTGTTCCATAGGCGCGGCGCTCCCGAACAAAAGGCCCGGTCGCCCATGGTGCGGAGCTTGATGTTGGGGACCTGGAGGAGCGAGCTGTTTGTAGATCTGAGGGTGCGGGTGGAGGTTTGGGGAGTAATGAGTTCTTGTAGGTAGGGAGGTGCATGTTCATTTATGCATTTATGGGTGAGTAGTAGGACTTTATGGGTGAGTAGTGATCCGAGTGAAGAGTGAATTAAAGTAGTCCAGTCTTGAGGAGATAAAGGCGTGGATGAGCTTCTTTGCATCTGACAGGGTTAAAGTGGGGCGGAGTTTGGAGATGTTTTTGAGGTGATAAAAAGAGGTTTTGCACAGGTTTTATATGGTCATTAAAGGTCAGGTGAGGGTCAAACCTAACTCCCAGATTAGTGACTGTGGAGGAGAGGGGTATGACGAAGGTGAGATAAGTACAGTGTATACAGCCTGTATAGTTACACAGTAAAGGGTGAAATGTATTCAAATCTTGAGATTTGAGATAAAATAAATAAATATGATAAATATATTTTGTAGTTGTAATTGTATAGTGGTTGTTTTGGTGATCCAGGGTTATTGCACAGTGCCACAGTGAATTAGCTGTTCATTTGTGAGACGGCTGGGGAGAAGAAACTGTTTCTGTGTCTGGAGGTTTTGGCGAACAGTGTTCTGTAGCGCCTACCAGAGGGGAGAAGTTTAAATAGGTTGTGTCCAGGGTGTGAGGGGTCCGCAGTGATTTTCCCTGCCTGTTTCCTGACTCTGGAGGTGTACAGGTCTTGGATGGTGGGCAGGTCGGCACCGATGATCTTTTCAGCAGACCTGCCCGTCTGTTGGAGTCTATTCCTATCCAGTTTGGTGGCCGATCCAAACAAGACAGTTATGGAAGTGCAGAGAATAGACTCTATTACTGCAGTGTAGAACTGGATCAGCAGCTCCTGAGGCAGGTTGTACTTCCTGAACTGGCGCAGGAAGTACATCCTCTGCTGGGCCTTCTTGATGATTGTGTTGATGTTGGGTTCCCACTTCAGGTTCCGGGAGATTGTGGATCCCAGAAACCTGAGGGATTCCACAGCCCAAACAGTGCTGTTGAGTATGGTGAGGGGGGCAGTGCAGGGGGGCTCCTCTTGAAGTCCACTGTCATCTCCACGGTTTTGAGCACGTTTAGCTCTAGGTTGTTGCGACCGCACCACAGAGCCAGCTGTTCAACTTCCCTCCTATATGCAGACTCGTCTTCGTCACGGATGAGGCTGATGACTGTTGTGTCGTCTGCAAATTTCAGGAGTTGAACAGATGGGTCTCCTGAGGTGCAGTCGTTAGTGTAGAGGGAGAAGAGCAGTGGGGAGAGCACGCATCCCTGAGGTGCTCCAGTGCTGACTGACCGGGTGCTGGATGTGGTTTCACCCAGCTTCACCTGCTGCTTACCGACTATCAGGGAGTTTGTAATCCACTGACAGGTGGAGGCGGGCACAGTGAGCTGGGTGAATTTGGTGAGGAGGATTTCTGGGATGAGGGTGTTAAACGCCGAGCTGAAGTCTACAAACAGCATCCTTGGAAAATATAATTATTAGACATATGATTCTACGCATGGAACATTGGGAGTACACGTGGAAATTCAGGCATCAGGTATCAGACGTCACACACACGTCAGTCCCGCTACACGCCACAATATCCTAGTGCAGCTAGTCTGAAGGACGGTGTTATTGTTGAAATGTACCAGGAAACGATGGTGTTGTAAAAACTAGCTAGCTAGCTATGTAGGTTGTAAATGGTAAAAACCTATATACTGTCATTTACATCTGTTTGATTGACTGGATTCCTAACTTGCAAATTGAGTTGATGAGCAGAAAGCAGTGGTGCTGCCATATCAATCAAATGCATTTCTGAGAGATTACGTCAAATTCTTTGAATATACTATTTGTTTGAATAAGTGAGGTCCTTACCTTTTTACCTTTACTATTTGCAAAAAAAGCATCAACGTCATTTGCGTGTGTGTTTGTATATGTGCAATGTTCTCCCTGTCCTGCCTCTATTGCCCCACTCGGTTGTGCTCCACTCTGTTCCTCTGCTCTCTCCACCTCCCTTTTGCACCCCTCCACTCTGTTCCTTTGCCCTCCGCCCTCCTCCTTTTTATCCCGCTGCTGGGCGCTGTCTTCCTGTCTGCTCCAGATCCTCATGTCCTGTTTTTCCCATTTTTTTTTTTTTTTTTCATTTTGGCTTCTTTAGAAATAGATCTAGCTGCAAAAGGAGGGTTGAGCGTGGGGCTGGTGACCCCACCTCATGAAAACTACCTTGTCACGGAAACCAACACCAGAGATCAAGCTATTGTCGGCAACTGGGATGAAGCACTCCAGGAGAATGGACAGATAGTGCATGACAGCCAAACCCAGAAGGGAGCTGGCACCACAATGGTGGATTCCCTGAAGCCAAAGACAAGAACAAAAGTCAGCAGACTATCAGCAAACTTATCTAGCAACTACAAGCTAGACATCCTTGGGGTAAGCAAGGCACGATGGACAAGAACAAGAAAGAGGAAACTACAGGCAGGCCATACCATACTGTACTCTGGAAGACCAGACGACCAACACACAGAAGGAGTTTCCCTCATAATTAGCAGGATGGTGAAGGCACCTCTAGAATCATGTCTGGTCTTGATGCGACGCTGGGGTAGTGTCAGAATCAGGAGAGAAACTCAACAGCAGCTTGGATTTTGCCAATTGGCAGCAGGGGGAAATTAGGGCTTATGGTGGCTGTAAGTGTAAAATATTGATGGTGAAAATGATTTCCCCCCTAAATTTCCATGTCACAGACTATCATGGCTGGTCTCGTTGAGAAACTATGATCGTGTAGAGTCAAAATCAGGAGAAAACCTCAACGGCAATTTGGATTTGGATGATTGGCAGCAGGGGAAAAACAGTGTTTAAAGCAAATATGATTTTGAAAATATTTTTTTTCCCAAAATGTCCATATGGCTGCTATTCATGACTGGTATCGTTGCGAATCTGGGATAGTGTAGACTAGAGTTATAATCTGAAGTGAAACTCAACTGCAGTTTGGATTTGGAAAATCCAGTTTTGGCAAATGACACACACTGGCTTTGGAAGGAATCACTGGAAATAAAAACAATATTTAATAAAATAAATATTGAACCGCCCATGTTCTTTTCATTTGGTTCTTCATTTAAATGCACAGTGTCAGCTTCTGACTGTTTCCTAATATTTCAATAGAGAGCAAATAGATTTCACATGACAATTTTAAAAGTAATCCCTACAGGTGATCAATGTAACTGTATTCTGATTACCTCCTTTTAAAATTCTAACTGAATTCTAAATTATTCTGAATACAGTTAGTCATATTTGTTTTTGTATTTTTACGTAATTTCCAATTATCAAATACAAAGCGATGTAAGGGTGGAGTTGCCCTAGAGACGGTCCTTGACATGGGTAAAACTAATGCTTCAGCTATAATGAAACTAATCCAGTTTTGCAGAGAAGTTCGATAATTCGGTAAACAGTACCATCTGGCGGCGAAAACACGCCACTGACTAGTTTTTTAAGGTGGACTCGAAACTTAAGGAGAACCGGCGGCGAATGTCTAGCTAAATTCAGCGTCGTTAGGACACTCGTGTTTTTCCTTGCACCCAGGTGCTCTCTCGCTGCATTCGTGTTTGACTTTGCCCTATTCTTAATGGCTTTGTCAAAGATTTGACATAGGATCTACCAATCTAAAATCTTTTGCTTGATGATTTGACATCATACAAGCATATGTCTGTTTGACATCCTCAGTGACGTCTGAATTTTAACTTCCGGGGCATGAGCTGGGTAACGACAAATTAAATCAAGTAAAGATTTGAAAAGTAAAACCCCGGATCCTCTTTTTTCTACTGTTAATGATCCAGCGTATAGATTATTTATAGGATAGACAAATGAAGGTCTGTAGGCTATATTGTTCTCAGAGCTCGATTTATGAATCATAAATGCCAATGGTAACTTCACAACACAGAGTATGGCAAATGTGTCGGAACAGTGTGAGGAAGATACCTATTTTGTTCGAGAACTAGAGAAAAATGACGGCTCGGTTCTTAAAGTGAATCAGTGCTTAAAAGGAGATGTAGGCCACGTGGTATGGGATGCCGCGATTGTTATGGCGAAATATTTGGAAACAGAAGCATTTTTAAATTCAGGTACCGGAGTCAGTTCTTGGACTTCAAAAAAGGTACTTGAACTGGGAGCAGGCACTGGTATTGTGGGACTTGTTGCAGCAACATTAGGGTGAGTGTAGTGTATTAAGGTTATCGAAGTGTCAGTGTTTATTGCTAAGTGTGTCCTCTATTTAATGAAACTTGTCGTTTAGAGCCCATGTGATTTTAACTGATCTGGACGACCTACAGCATCTCCTCCAAAAGAACATCGCAGAAAACCAGGCGTTGATTACAGGTTCTGCCACTGCCAAAGTATTAACATGGTTTGTATTCCACTTTAATGTGTAGCCTAATCTAGTGTCTTTTGGTAGCCTGTCTTTTGGCAGACTATTTTTATCAAGCCAGTTTAGTTCTGCTCGTGCATAGTCCTATGGGGTACCGTTTGTAATTTCACTTTTATTTTAGCTGCCATACGTATGTTTGAAACATTTCAATCAATTTGATCATATTTATACATGAATTCAGGTAATCAGCCTTAATTTCCCTCTGGAATTTTACGAAGTTAATAAGTCAATAAATAGGATATCCTATTTAGGATAACGTGAATGTATCCATGATCTATTTTAATGTAGCTAATTCAATTGTCAAATCAAAATATGATTGCTCTTTTGCAATGTACTTTTCCTAGTTAACTTAATAAATATTTCCATGTATTGTTCCCTCAATGAGCAATACAATTATATATGTGAAATTGAAAAAAAAAAGAATTCATTCCATAACTTCATTATTTCAGGCTTAAAACCAGCCCATGCAGTTGAATAAGAAAATGGCAAAATAGTAGTAGTAGAATTAGCAATGTAGTAGAATTGCTTCGAAATTCTACTACAAGGAATGCAGAATGCAGGTTTAGTGAAATAGCAACTTAATGCAAAAAAAGCAGTTGAGCAGTCAAAGGAAGGGGTAGGTGGCCCGTCACAGAATGACCGAAAGGAAACTGTTACACCACAGTTAGTTCACAGCACATTCTATTGCAAAGGACATAAATGATAAAATGCCTCACAAAGCCAACAATTTTCTCTGCCGTTTGTTTTCTTTATTTTTCAGCAGTATGAAGTCAACGAATCAAAAGAAAATCTACCACTTGATGTAATTTCAGTTGCTTATTGATCAGAGATCAGTAAAATATCAGAGATCAGGAAAGTATCAGTGTAGTAGTTCAATTCTGGTTTGCTTGTATGAATTCTGCTTTCATTATTGACAGGGGTGAAGACCTCACTCATTTCCTCCCTCCTCCTGATGTGGTTCTGCTGGCAGACTGTATCTACTATGAACAGGTATGTTTTGATTCAGGGTAAACAATTTGTATGATTCATTTCACCAGACTATTAAAACAACGTTTATTGATTTGGGCTTTCTGTGATGCTTGTTCACAAGGTCCTTCCTCCTTGTTGACTTATTCAGCCTTTTTTGCAGTTCATCTCACTTTCACAGCAATTCTTTTCATACTGTAATAACTGATAT
>NW_024880436.1:0-24965 GCF_900700415.2 Clupea harengus
CAAGGCAACAAACATGAAGAAGCCCATGGAACCTTTCCACATTTCCTCCCTTTTTCTTTTCATTTCACTGGAAATTTCCAACCACTCTTTCTCCCCACCTTCTGCTAGGCCACCCTTCCGTGGAAGGACACCCAATGGCAAGTCTTCCATCACATAAATTAATACAAACTTGGCCAGCAACAGCAATTATCATTGAAATGTAGATGCAACAAATTGTAATGGCCTGTGAAATTGGATGCGTGCTTCCTGCTGGAAAGTTGTATCCCTGAACCATAAATCATGACTCCTTCGATAGCCATCTCTATTTTAAGCGGAGGAAAAGATCAGGTTAATATAAAAGTAGAGTATTGGTGCAAAAAAAAATCTGTGCGAAGTTTCACATGTTCTTCTGGCATGTTAGATAAGCTGTATGATCCTCGTGTGAACTCACAGCCAGGAGACTGGAACAGCACTTGCCTATGATGCGTGGTGAATACATGGTGTGAGAGATAACGGGGAGCATGATGCATAGTTCACCTCAGAGGACTTGACCAGCTGTGCAGAGTTGCCCCACCCCCCAGCCCTGCTTGGATGCTCAGCTTGCGCTGATGAGTGGAGCAATCTTATCTAAGCCCCGTCCCTGCGGCCTGTTTGCACGCAGAGGGTTCGTATCGGGCCAAATAACCATTTAAACTATGGTTGCCAACATTTCCCATATGGTTGTCAGAGACTCCTATAGAATCAGAGGCCCACCTGGTTTTCACAACTTTATGTCAACCCTCGGGTTTATGGTTGCCTTCAAGGCATCATGTTGAGCACCTTCAATACAAATACAAATACAAATCCTGCCAAGAACTTTGATTAAACATATGGAAAGTATAATACAATAATGTTGTGGCATTACAACATTTAAACTTACCAGTGCAATGAGACAACAGGTAACGTTTTATAATCTTTGTATAATCCTTCATAATTGAACTGCATAAAGAGATATCAAACATTAAACTATGCATAAACTTTGCATATCGGATATCAGATGTAATTATTGCACACTTAAAAAGTATGCAATGTATATGTACACTATGTAAATACATATTGTTTATGTATATGTATAGGATTGTACATACTGTATAGCAGTGTAGTTTAGAAGCCTGTGAACATACTATTTTGGTCATCACAGACATCTCCATATCAGACGGTAAATTGGCCCAAGGCCGTTGTATCAGACAGCTATATGACATTAGCGTGATATGCCAGCGATATGGACTTTATTGCTGCACTCAATCCAAGATACAGTATGTACCCAGTGAGGGACACACTCTGGTCCCTCGCCCAATTTCCACTGATATCACCACACGTCAGAGTACTTTAAACATTGAAACGCTTCCCAGTTTCAGTTAACACAGCCTGACCTTACTGTACATATCACGTGTTTATCTTCGCACTTGCGAGTCTCTTGCAAGTCTCTGCCATCACACACAGCTCTGTATGGCCTGCAGTCTATACTCAGAACAGAAAAAGGGTGTATAATTATGGTCATATTTTCTCCCTTTTCCCTAACTAGTATAAATGAACAGACTCCTGGCATGGGAACACTAAATGACACATTTTCGACGTCTTTTAAGACAATTAGAGCCTGGCTTTGCTGAACTAGTCAAATGAGAATTGTTTGACTTTATGTAGCAGGTTACATTTTCTTGTGTAGTCAATTGTTATTCTCTGACATGCTTTTCTGTTTAAAAGGACATATTTGGAAAAGAAACTAGTCAATTTCCATTCAGTTATGTTTTATGTGCATTCTTTAATCACACAACTGGTAAATAATTTCATTTTATATTACAAATATTACAAATTATATCGTGCCGGTGCTATTCAGTATTTGGGTCTTGAATGAAAATGTCATACTAACTCAGTCTGAGGATATTCAGGACAGTTAGTATTTCTAGAAGCAATGTATGTTCATGACTTGCTGTAAAGGAACAAATAAATCATGAAATATAGAGCTCTACACATTTACAAAATATTTAAATGTCTGAGACGTGTTATTGTCTTTTTGGCATAGCAATACCTATACCAACTATTGGCAGTTTTCACATTGTATAACCTGTATAATGTTCTATCTGTTTGTGTTGTTCTATCTATCTATTTTGTGTTTGTTATTTTTGTTGGTTGATGACTGGAAGAGATGATTTTATCTGCATTTCAAAGACAGATTGCAGTTCACATTTTACAATCAGAGATTGTGTGGATGGTTTACCAAACGAGAGCATGGTATCGTGAGGGCCACCGGGGCCCATGTCCAGACTCAGCATCCTGCTCAATGGACTCTTCCACAGAGGATGAGACCCATTCACTCTCCCTCCCTCCCTCCCTCCCTCCTCCCTCCAGCCAGCCTGTCTAATTAGATTAGAGAGCTTTCTGGGCTGCTCTATAGCACACTGAAGAGAGAACCCTAATAAACAGGATGATGCAGGATGATGCCGCTCTTTCATCTGACTTTCCTGTGGAATATTCAAGTATCCCCACTTTGCCTCAAGCTTCAGTGTAACCTTCAGCATGCAAACTTGTGTCTGTCTTTCATTTGTGTGTGTGTGTGTGAGTGTGTGGGTGTGTATGTGTGTGTGTGTGTGTGTGTGTGTGTGTGTGTGTGTGTGTGCGTGCGTGCGTGCGTGCGTGCGTGCGTGCGTGCGTGCGTGCGTGCGTGCGTGCGTGCGTGCGTGTGTGTGTGTGTGAGAGAAAGAGAGAGAGAGAAAGAGAGAGAGAGAGAGAGAGAGAGAGAGAAAGAGAAAGAGAGAGAGCGAGAGAGAGAGAGAGAGAGAGAGGTCAATGAAAGAGTTCAAGCACGGAGCACAAAAGGGCTTCCACTTCTCTCAACTATAAAACTGGGAAGTAATATATTTCCTCAGAGTCTCCATCTTTGAACAGCACAGACCCCAACAGTGGAACCTCAACAGACTGTTCTTTACTGGGCAGTGACAGGATGCTAAATTGGCTATGAGAAGCAGCAGTCATTAAATTAGAGCTGGGAAATATCATTGTTTTGCCTTGTTTGTTATTAAATTCATTCTCATTTCAATTTAATAATGAATTAATTTTATTTTTCTATTTTTTTAGACTATAGAGGACAAATGTCTCATTGTATTAACCTGTTGTGGTACTTCATCTCCAGCAGGTAAATACTGCCACAGGCCAGGCCAGGAAAGAGGTCAACTAGAGGGGCAAAATCTTGAAAGTAAATTGCACACACACAGACACAAATAAACATGTGAGGGGGTATATACACTATTTTTTAAATCTCTTATACAATATACCATTACATTGGGTACATACGTTATCTCCCCTATGACCTAGAAGAGGCCTATAATGTCAAATGAATCAAGACATTAATGAATTAATCAGGTCAATAAAAGTATACAATTCCCTGTAATTAGGGTTTATATCTGTATGTGTCCATATAGGGTCTATCTTTGACGTTTAATAAGCGTTTACAGACATTATATAGGGATAATTGTGACCTTTTCCTCATATAAGGATGTAGTGTCATGAGGCTCATCCCTGTCATCCCTGGCCTGCCACACACAGGGAACAGCAAATAACCCATTTCCACATATACATCTCAGTCCCCATAAACATGTGCAAACATCACAAGATTGATTCATGTACCTACCTCTCTCATGTACCTATCTCTCTCATTGACTAACCTCTCTCTTTGACGTACCTCTCTCATTTTGCTGTTGCTAACCAGAGCTTTTACCTGCAATGCGAGACCTGAGAAGTCTCAAGTAAGGCATCACATTAAGAACATAACGTCTCAAGTAAGGCATCACATTAAGAACATAACGTTCGTCTCAGTGTCCTTCGTAAGGCTTTGCCCATATTGTAAGCATATGCTTTTAAGAGCACATGTGAGTATGTGCCTCGTGAACTGTACTTTTAGTGTTTTCATCAGAAAAATAGAATAATAAAAACCTGACTTGTAAAAAAAGTTTGAAAATCTATTCTCTGTATTTCTGTAGCTATTCAAAGACTCTCAATTGTACCGGATTAGACTCTGCGCCAAAGGATTTTCTACCTCAAGTAATGAGGGCAGCACTCTATCAGTGTGTGCCAAGACATTCCACCATTTGGTAGCATGTTTTCTTTTTTGGCAGCCAAACTCGTGTTCTACAACACCATGAAAAAAAACCGATTGTGGTTTCATTTATCTGTTCTCTACAGAGGGGTTTCCATCTATTTACACAGCTCAGGCCATATTGAAAAGCACCACCCTTGTTTGCTTTGTAAATCTGTATTACAGCCATGGGTGGTACTGTGTTTACACACATCACTATAAACCTTTAACGATTTTTATTTTTCATCTTACTCTACTCAACCTACTCAACCTACAAACTATAATTTATCAGTAATAACAGCATTTATTTAAATCATACTGTCATTTTCCTTCCAAAAGAGGGCAGTGTTGGGGCGAGTCTGTGCCTGGCAGATGGGCAACACCATAATAATATTAACATTAGAGTTGTTCAGGGAATTTAGCAGGAACACAAGGTCCACCTAACAGACAATGAATGACTTTCAATTCAATTTTATTATATAGGACCAAAACAATAACATAGTCTCAAGGACTTTACAGAGTCCAGGGCCTGAACCCCATCACTCATACAAAGATGGAAACATTGCAGCATGATAGGTCTAATCAGATAGTGTGTTCCATTTTGAGATTGTACTTTGTCCTATAAATATAAATTTCACCCCCAAATGCCTGCATTCCTGATTTAAAACTCTTGTGCACAATTTACCAAGGTATGTAAGGTGCCTCTGTCAGTCACTTAAGCACTTGCTAAAAACCTGACAATTACCTTTATATAAGGGTTAGAAACCTGACCATTACCTTTATATAAGGGTTAGAAACCTGACCATTACCTTCATATAAGGGTTAGAAACCTGACCATTACCTTTATATAAGGGCTAAAAACCTGACCATTACCTTTATATAAGGGTTAGAAACCTGACCATTACCTTTATATAAGGGCTAAAAACCTGACCATTACCTTTATATAAGGGTTAGAAACCTGACCATTACCTTTATATAAGGGTTAGAAACCTGACCATTACCTTTATATAAGGGTTAGAAACCTGATCATTACCTTTATATAAGGGTTAGAAACCTGACCATTACCTTTATATAAGGGCTAAAATAAATCATTCCTATCTAGCCACAAAATTGCATTGCATAATCTCTAATGAACAAAACCAATATGATGAGAACTCACTAGAGTACATACAGCTCTGCTTGAGGCAAAAGTTGTATGACCTTTGATCTTTTCTCTCTGTGGACTCTGTGGTCAAAGTGAGTTGTTTTAGTCTCCGTTGTCTGGCCCTCTAATTATGTGTCTCTCAAGAATGAGGATGGCAGTTTCTTTGAGTGGGATGTTTTCTTTTCAGAGAGCCTGGCTTGATGACTTAAGAGAGGCTTCTTTGTGTGGTTTATTGTGTATTTGTCTTTATTATTCACTTGTGCATTCATTCTTTAGCATACCAGGATAACATTTCTCAAGTCTCTGAATTTACGACCTTTACTTTAAATCTATAGAACTATGGCTAAAGAAATCAAATCTGTAACATTTCACAGAACCCCTGTCCATCATCATCTATACTATCATGAATTACATTCATCATTTCATAGTTTTCCTCCCGCTACTTATGCCTGCCATACATGCTTGATACATGTTTGAGTTAAGCCGGGTTCATTTACAGGGTTAAGTGAGTGGGTGCTCAGAGCCAGTGATTTGCCACAGATCTCACATTTTTTAAATATATGCAGACTGATGGCAGAAGTGTTTTTTCTGTATACTAGGCTTTGAAATCCTGCTGTAGCTGTCGTGGGTGGTGGTCTGTGTCTGTTGCAGTCAGTAGCCAAGCTGGGAAGGAGGGAGCTGGGGACAGCTCAAATATTTGTTTTTTTTTGTTAACTATCCATGAATATTCTCATCCCATCTCTCTTTGTACACACACTTAAACATATCAGAAGAGTTTATTTCAGATCATTCCTGCTAAATCACAAAAATAAATGATACATTTTTTTTTAGAACCTTAGATGAATGAAGGCAGCAGTGTAAACAACGTTCCTAACATATTTGTGTAGTTCTTAAAAGGGGGCGTTGCCTTATTCATACTCAAGATACCTTGGGACAAAGGACCTAGACAGTGCTTCAAAATACTTAGCTTAATGTTTTCAACAGCTGAACTTAACACTTAACTTTGTCACTTTCTGTCAAAGCTGTCAGCTTTGTCACTTAACAACAGTATTATTTGTATGGCTAACTATTATTCTTGGTATTGAATCGACGAGTTTTTGGTTTATTTACACTTCTTTAGGATCACTTAGCATGACATCACTGCATGCTGAACTACATAACCACTCATTTCATCTTAACATTAGAGATGACCAATTCTGCTCATTTTCAATGTTCAAAAGTGTATTTTGGGGTCTACTAGAATAGATTTACAGTTACACATTATTTTTCTCATACTGTACATCTCTATTCACCCTCTGTATGATCGCTCTGTTAGAGCTCCTGTGTCGTTAAAACCCTCCACTCCCAATGAGGCCAGTGTGCTCTGATTGGTCAGCTAGGCGGGCAGTAAAGATTGTGTTACAAGATTGTGTCATCTTGTAACAAAGGAAAACTGCTGAAATTCCAACGAGGCATTTTGGGTAGCTGAGTAAAAGTGGTGTGAGAGAGAAGTTAATCCCTCTGGTGTGCACTTTTTTTTTTTTTAACTTTGCAGACATGCACAAAAGGCTATATAACACACTAAAGGAAATCGAAAAGCATAACAAGTCCTCTTTAACTTTAAGATCTGTATTTTAAACGACCTTAAAGAGTTAAACCTCTGCCACAGTGGGAACACCTATACTGCTGGTCTGGATACACAGTTCTGGATCCAGATTTTCAGTATCCAATTTTTTTTTGGAAGGTGCCACCTACCAAAGCAAGTGGCTTGTAGCTACAGTACATACTGTATACTGTCCAAAACGTACAAACTTATGTTTGGATAGTACTTAATTGTGGTGACTGTGGTACCAATGTGGGGAGGTACACAAACTCAACCCAAAGACCAGAGCAGCAGAAATTATAATCAAAGCACTTATTTAAGCATTAATAATTAATGTATTTAATTCCACAGTGCATATGAGATCATTGATTTCAGCCTGGGAGTGAGCAGCAGTCACTGCTGGACCCTTAGTGCATATGGGTATGTTTGGATCAATGCGTTGGGTTTAAACTCTTAGTGCATATGGGTATGTTTGGATCAATGCGTTGGGTTTAAACTCTTAGTGCATATGGGTATGTTTGGATCAATGCGTTGGGTTTAAACTCTTAGTGCATATGGGTATGTGGGAATCAATGCGTTGGGTTTAAACTGTAGTGATAATGTGCCTGTGAGTCACACCAGGAATTAAGCAATGCAGGATCCCTTGAACCTGACAAATTCTTTCACTTTCCAGTGAGTTGTAAATGGGGCCCAATATTCTTCCTAAAAGGACTTGAAAGTGTTTAGTATGAGAACAAATTCTTGGTAACAATATGTGTTGACTCTGCAAACAGGTTCATTATTTCCTGCATCTACAGGTGGGATGGTCAAGTTATCTAAGTCATTCATCCCAGACATGAACATGTTTTGGAGGGCACGCTGACCTCTTGGGTTGTTTCCATCTGGATAATCAGTCATGTATTGATCTTGCTATTTTTGCATTTGCATGTCGAAAAACACCCAATCCTTGATATTTTTCCAATTCTCTGATCATATGGTTACAGACCAGGGCTCACAGAAAGCTCAGGAGGGAATATCGTTGTGATAAAACCAATTTTGGTCCAGAGGCCTTCACATGAACACATTAATATATTATTTTTGAAGACCTTAAAAATCATATACATATTACAGCTGTAACTATGAACATAAAATGTCTTTCTGTTATGTAACTGCCCTAAGACTTGGATCTCTTCAGACTGCATGAACAGGATTAGAAAACATTTTCCCAATGATGGTTCATTCAAATCAGATAGGCTCCAGCCTTTAAACACTTGCCACCTCAGATACTTGCCTCTTCAGGTCATCACCTTTGGAAGTCAATAACTGCAGAGAACTGCAGAGGTTAGTTTGACCTCTGCGTGCCTTTACACCTCTGATATTTCCTCTCGAGACCAATTTGTCATCTGAAAAGACAATACCAACCGAAACTACACACAAATAGCAAGTGAGAACATAACAATTCCTTGAATTAGCAGATTAGTAAAGACAGGAAAAGGTGTCAATGTGTTTATGCTCATGGCTGTGGTTAACAGGTTTAAATTGTAGCCACTGCTGCTGATGCTTTGACTACTGAAGAGATCAGATGTGCTGGTTTGTGATTAGCAGGGGCATGGGTCACTTCAGGACTTGATTGCTAGCATTACACACACACACACACACACACACACACACACACACACACACACTCACAAAGTATTCATATGTCATCAATCCTCTGGGCTAGATGAAAGAAATCAAAACCATGTGATTGGACAAGGGATTGGAGGGAAAAGGCTCGAGAGACCAACACACACTTAGCAAACCCAAAACACACATAGAATGCACTTCAGCTAACAGCGGGAAAACTCTGGGAGCCAAAAAGTGTGTGAGAAATCCCTAGGGCAGGGGGGTTGTTCCTCTTCAAGCAGAGATAACTCGCTCGTGGCCAGAGACTCACACTCTCACTGATGCAGGTTCATAATTACACAGTTCAGCCCAAACACATGATTAGGCGAAGAGACCTGGAAAATAAAAACTTTACTTGCCCTCATAAAAAAACCTTTAAATTAATTCAAATACAAAGCAGATGGGATGTTGCACTTCCAAAAAAAAAAAAACACACACACAGATCCCCGCTGGAAATGCCAAATATGAAGTCATGTTTGAATCTCTTGCTATCTATTAATAGTTGCAGCTGTAAACTATGCTGATTTGACCACCCTTCCCCTATTATCCGCCGCGCTGTAAAATACCTCTTCTAATTTGACCTTGAGAATAGTATTATTTGGCACATTTTGTACACTTGCATTTCCCCTTCTGTATGTTCTGTCTGGTGATCTCAGGGGGCATATAAGGAGATGTGGGTAATAGTTTACACACGTCCATTCACTAACTCACTTGTGTCAGTGAGAGGCAGAAAGGACAAGCCCCACTCCCATTGGATGAGGTCATGCCTGGCAAGACAAATGTGGTTCTTTTGAGTGATGATGTCATGTTAAGCAGTGTATGATGCTGAACTCTGTGCAAAGGTCTGATGATGAGGTTAAAAGTTCAAGGCTTGACCACAGCCATAGTATTTTGCATAGTATTTATGCTATAGGCCCACAGGTTATGGCTGAAGGGCTCAAAGAGAACCTCCGTTGGCCTCTAAAGGATTGCAGGATGGGACGTGGGTCATAAATGTTTGTCATGCCATGTCATAAATGTTTGAATTGTTTTTCTATTTTTATATGGCTCTCAAATAATTGATCGTTGTAGATTATAATTCTGTTTTATTTGCCTGTTACTAATGGAAGAGACTTTCCATAGAAAAGGCCAACCAACGAACCGCTTTGCTCAATCTTGTCGCCGAACGGTTAAAAGCAGAACGGGTCGAATCATTGGACGATGTGCGTGGATACAGGCTCCCAGTCTACCGTGTCTCTGGCTGCTATCGGTCCAGCACTCGTGCAGTTTTGATAGGCTAAAATTTGGCAATGCGAAAGAAGTCGTTTCATTCACGGAGCTATGGTAATCTGAAATCTTTGGCTTGCTTAGACTTCCTCCATCTGCACGTCTGTGTCAGTGCAGCGCCTCCCGTCTTCCGTCTTCCACACAACGTTGCTCCTGCACGAATCTAAAAAAAAAAAACAGTCTGACCAATGGAAGTACTTCAGGGTTGAGCCGAACGAAAGAACACCCTGTACCGAAAGAACTGACTCAGCGCACTTTTAAAGCAAGGGCGATCTTAGTGGCTACAATAAGTGGTGTGCTTTTCTTTATGATGGCCTGATTGGATAATCCAAATGTCAGTATCTAGGATACGTTTTCTTTCCTTTTTTAACACCGTGTTCTTGTTTTCCTAGTTGAAGAAATGTATTTGCGAATTGATAGCTCGAGCGCCTGGAAGAACGCCCATAGTTAGTAGTCTACTGCCCCAACCGAATGTAGTAAATCTAGACCAGGTGTCACATTAAGATGTGTGCATATATCTGCAATCCAAGTGCTTTCAGCCTACGTCAGGTAAACTACGAGTTCGGGACAAAGGACAACGGAAATTGTGGAATATAACTATGCCATCTTTCTGTATGAAGAGATGGAGCTGTGAACTGAAATGGAGGGGGGAACTTTCAGTAGTGTGTTGAGGCTCGTTTGTAGAGCTTAATCAACAGCTCTCATATATTTGATTAATGGGCACAAAAAGTTAACAGGTTTATATGTTGCCTATGAATCAGTTACTGAAATTATCAATATGTAGGAGTGTGGCATTTACATCATGCATTAGGTCACTTGACCTTCCACCTTTTTCTAAAGAGATATATTAAAAGAGGTGTTGCCCTGGGTCCAAACAGGATGGGTCCATTCGTGCATACATTAAGCTCTGTGGACAATAACAGTACTGATATTAAAAAGTCAAATAATAATATAATAAATAATATACTAAAATAAAATCAGATAATGAGATTTTGATATTCTTATATTCTTTTAATATTTTTCAAACATGCAATACAAAAATCCACATTTTTAAAAGTAGGCTCAGTTTGCAAATTTTTAATCTGAGAATTATGAATTTATAAAAAAAAAATGCACAAATGCCACTTTGGATAGTCATAAACAACATAAGCCTAACATAAATAAGTTAGTATCATTTCCTCAGTGTTTCCTTACATAGTAATATATACAAATAAACTTCAAAGTTGTACACAAACAAAAGCAGTGTAACGTCTTCTCTCCCCTCAAATATGTATGCATGTATGTATGTATGTATGTGTGTATGTATGTATGTATGTATGTGTGTATATATATATATATATATATATATATATATATATATATATCTTCTCCGATCATAGTGCCATGACATTATCAACACAAATACCCATGAATGTGATAACAATGACATATCTTTGCATTAATGCGGCTTGAAAATGTACAACCCAGTGTTAAAAGCCAATATCATTCTATATTGTGATTAATGCATGATATGAAGATGAGTTTTATTTATTTTGTTGAATGTACACATAAGTTATGTGATAAGTGCTCAGTAGGATTCTGTGTAGGATTTTGCCTTCTAGATAAAACTAATAGAATAATATAACTGGCACAAAATACATTTAGTGGGATATCCCAGTGATTTAATACTGCTATATTCTATATCAGTTATACCATAGAATATAACCTCACACCACCCTTGAACACCCAGCCCACCCCACCCCACCTTTCCAATGTGTTGAAGCTTTGGCAGAACATCATTCGCTCACAGTCATATTTAACCCCAAATAAAGTCCTTTTAGCCACCAACCATAATTTATACGTAAACAATTTTTTTTTCTTGAGCTAGGCAATGTAACCGGAGGGTTTTGGCCCCCCAAACCCTATCTTATTACCTACTTAAAAATTGCAACCCTCTCCATTTTCTTAATCACTGCACTTAAACTCATGAAATAGGCACTTTTTGATTTAAAATATTTCAACCCTGATGTCAATATACATCTAACTAATAATTACCTGAACAGGAGAACCCTCCTTTGGAAGGACCAAAACAGCAATTTGGGGAGACATTTTAAAACTGCACTGCAATTCTTCAAGTCACACACACTGTAATAAAAATTTATAATATTACAATTACACAATTTTACATCTGTATGTGCTACATATAAAACAAATATTTATACATAGGTAGTAAAAAAAAAACTGAGCAAGAGAGGACAGAATCCAATTGCACACTGCTACATCGTTTGCTTTTGAGGCAAATGTATTCCTTTGAGTGCTAAAACTTTAGTGTAAAAAATCAGTGCTTATACAAGCCCTCCCAACTTCAGGTAGGGCTTGGTGTCTTTTCCCACTGCAGTTCCCCATTGCTTCTTCAAGCACCAAAAGTGTTTTATGGAAAAGGTAGGAATTGTTAGTTCTGTGAGAAAAGGGGAAACAAATCAAAATATTGCCATCAATGAGATTATTGCATTTTTTTTCCTCCAAACAGCTACAACAGATTTGCATGTGCAGAAAACAGTTTCTAAGCTGTACACAGAGACAAAATACAGCAATGGAATGTACAGCAATGGACATTTAATTCATGTACAGTGGTCTGCCACGTCTGTCAGCCTGTCTCTGATAGTGAAATTATCACTGACCCCAAGTCAGGAGAATGCCCACTGTAGTCTACTGTTAAGACACCCAGGGCATATTTTACAGAGGATATTTTCACTGGTGCATTAACACCTCTATTTGGAACAGGCAAATAGAAGTCATAGGCTATACACTTTTTTTATAGCTTTATTGATGTCATCAGATACCATCAAAATTCCCAGTAACATTACTTGAACATTATATAATGATTATGCACTATGTAGCCCTAAGTGATTCTACACTCTGTATTCAGGTATAGGTTGCAGCTATGTAAGGTTATTGTAAAGTTGACACAAAGTTAACCGTAGGTCTGAGCCGTGAAATGATTTGATACGCTACTCTGTGGTCAACCGTTCAGCCAATTTTTACATGTTGGCCTACACAACATGTACAACTCGTCTGTAAGCCCATACTCTTGCTGAACCTAGGTATATCTATGCCTTCTCTAGTGATGCTTGGGGAAGCCAATAGGCCTACGACTGATTTGTTCTCGACTGATGATCCGTTGGAGCGTGTTCAAATGCTTATTTTTTCTAAGGTTATAAGTTAACCGATAAGTTGCTGTCAATAGAATTCTCACAAGATACTCACCTTTGAAAGCTAACGTTCATGGTTAGATCCTGGACCAGATTTGTTAGGCGTCTGTTCTACAAAATCCGTCTTGTCTCGACTACGGCTGACTTCACTGGAACTTGTGTTGGCTCTTTTACTTCGACACGCAGTTTCTATACGGGAGCAACAGAAAATGTTACTTGAACGCAACATTGTTAGAATTCCCTGTATGTGTACGGATAAGTGTCCTCGTACCACAACTTTCAAACCTGTCTTTAAATCTAACTTCATGAATAAATCAGAGAGATTCCGTAATCTCACCTTCCTATTTCAGATATTTACTTACATAGCCTACATACAGGCCACGGATAAAGTCAAATGAATGGCAGAAATCCGTGGACATTGACAATTAGGCTACAACTTGTACTGTAATACTGTGGCTGGTTATACAATGTCACGTTGTCAATTAGGCTAAGCAGTTATCTGGATAGGCTATTCAGTGTTATTGTAACTAAAGGTAGCCGGATTACATGCAGTGTGGACTTGTCAAACGTAAACAACCAGTGTATGTAGGCTATGCTATTCGTAGTATATACATTTTATGAAGTAGCTATGGATACCCTACCTTGACTTGCATGTCGTTTCCGTGATGGGTTACGCGGCTCTGAAAACCCTTGTTGACTCTGGTCAGCGTCGGTGTCCTCGGAGCGCCCTCCTCCACTCGCACACGGAGTCGGAAATGTAGTATTTAAGTCATGATTCCCGTTATGATCTACGTTGTCCGGGGAATCTGCACGTATACGGGGAGGTCTGGTGTAAAATTCGGGAACAGCTCTGCTATCTACCTCGCTCCACTCGAATTTCCCATCAGGCAGAGGTTCATTATTGGAGAAATCAAAATTCCATGTCTCAGTGGATGCTCTTGCCATCTCTTGCATTTGCTCCTTACAATCCTTCATAAACTCTTCGTGATCAACAGTTCCGAAAAGATTTCTGCAGACGGGGGCCTTGGTGTGATCAGTCGACCTAGAATCCACCCTTTCCAGCGTTGGACTTCCATTAGAAAGACGAACATTTGACATTTTCCACATATGAAAATGTCCGAAACGTCAATTTATGTAACCAATAACGTCGGAGACTACCAACACTTATTGCCACAGTAACCGTTTAAAGCCCACATTAAGGCCAATGCGTGCATGGCCAAATTATATACGAGACTGGCAAACTACATCCAGTGTGGCAATGCGTGCAGTCGCCTAGTAATCACTGAGCTTGAAAACAAAGTGCAGCTGAACAGGGCTGTCCTGTCAGTTTAGTCTCGTAGTAAGAGCGAAGAAAAACAGGCAAGTCATCTGAGTGGCCAATATGGCGATGGAAAAGGAAGCCGACTGAGAAAAATAGACTGACAGCAAAAGCTATTTAAAAAGAGAACGATAGTCATTGGATAAGAAAACAAGCACCGCCCATTTTTCTTTAAGGCGAACATTCAGACATCCAGTCAACTTCGTTCTGTTTTGATGTTGCACGACTTCTCGATCCCTCATTGCTTTGCATTTATTGTTTTTCTTTGGTCCACAGACAGGCTCAGATTCGAAACCAAATGTCTTTATGTACTGAAGTTTCTTTCCCACGGAATCCACATGCGTTGCAGTTTGCCAATTCACTTTTAAATTCCTCTCATTAGCAGTCTTTGTCACCAAAGTTTCAAATTAAACTATTCACTCCTCCCCTCTCACGGCTAAAAAAAAGTGTAGTAGTAGGCTAGTTTCTTGAGCTATGTCTGACCATGAAATCGTATGATGCAGAGCTTCCTTCAAGAACGCAATTGGCCTGTAAATGAAAGGGGCAACACCACAACACCAAGGTATTATGTCTTCACCTTGCTCACCTTTGTTCCACATGTAATCTCACCAGCACAGTCGTCGGGCTATGTCATAGTTGGCAACAATCTTATCAATGACAAAGTATGTAGAAGTATTGACGACTACTCACAGGCCTACAAACATCCACCTGAGACACATTTAGTCTTACAATTCATCAAATAATAAGTGAGAGTCTGCAATTCAGGAGTCATTAAATGTTTTAATTTTTAACATTGTGTGACATGCATTTCCATTCCAAATTATTAATAAAATTACAGACATGTTGCTAAATACTGTGAACAAGCAGCTTTCTTTAGACTTGTTAAAGCATTTCAGCTGTTTCTCTTTAATAATACCTGGACATCTCTGGGTGTACCTGTCAATATTTACTCAGGCAGCTATAACCACGGATGTATGACTACATAAGCAGGTCTATAATCAGCAAGCACGCCTCTACTGCCATCCAGTGGTTTAATGCACACGAACCAAAATATTTCACACCTTGATCCACTACATTTTTGGAGGGAAATACTCCTCCATGACACTCTCATGGAACATATAGGCAAACTGAGAAATGCAGTTCAATAATCCCACAATGATATGATTTTAAATATGATTTCAACTTTATTGAGACTTTCTCTACATACATATTTACATTTTCCAGTCAACACATGTATGTGTCTGTGCTGGTAATGGTAGACAACCTTTTTATTATATTTGCACCCCAAATCATCAAAATATCAAATCACTCAGTAAAAGATCAAAACTCTGTCACATAATGTTTGGGCTACAGCTCATCAATGTGAGATTACATTAATTGTAAATGTCAACAACAACCTATACATAAGTTTAATCAAATAATGAATAACCTTGACGGTCCCATACACTACATTAGTATGGCCCTTTGCTGATGATGATTCGTGTCCTGTGGAAGTCACCTGAATGTTTCTATCTGAAGATTAGTGTTTATCAGAGCAGATACCCCCATATCAGAGCAGATACCCCCATATCAGAGCAGGAGACCAAGGCCATTCTGGAGACAAAGTCTGCTGCCATTTTGTGACCTGTCCGGTAAGGAAGAGAGAGGAATGTTATACAGACATCGGTTCAGGGTTAAAACTAAATGATACACCTTCTTTTCACTTTCAAGCACTTTCATGTCAGAGATGTATTCACTCAACTCTGTAAACACTTAATAGCATGCATTTTTTGTTTCCTTTTAAGAAATGACATTTGATCAAGTGAACAAAACAAAAATAGCAACTTCAACTTCATTCTATTTTGTGCGCCAGCATCATGATGAAACATTGGCTCTCTGGTAGACATTCATCAGTCTTATGCATCTTATCTTATCTACCTTCTGTACATCTCCACCACATATTCCATTATCAGGACTGAATAGCTTGAATGGACTAAGTTTGGCTAGCCATATTGGCCTTATAAAAGTATTTTTAAAATGAGTTTTGATAAGACACCAAACAGGAGGTGAATAATATCTATGGAACTTCTGGGTGTATTGACTTGTCAGCATGTTCTTCAGGTGTATATTGGTGTGGGTTTCACCCCCCGCCAAATTCATAGAGGCATCACTTCATATTTGGAAAGCAGGCCTGAAGTGATGTCATATGTTTGCTGCTGCCTGTCCAGCATGGGTTTGTAGTGCAAGTAAACACTTGTTCTTTCCGCAGTTTTTGTGCATGACAGAATGACGGATTGGAGAGTCTACATATTGTACCTTTAAAACATTGAGTAATTAGAGCAATAGCAACCAAAATTACTTCGCTTTTCAAATCTAAGCAATCTAATTATGAACACAGGTGAAAAACGTATTTTTATCTGCATCAATACCTTTGAGGGAACACGTACGTAGGCTACAACCTCCTTGTTGAGTCTATGTGTGAAGAGGTGCTTTCTTTTTCGCCAGTTCAACCTGAATCTGTTGTGGGAACTGGTCCAGATTTTCTCTCACACATGGCAGACAAAATCGCCTGGTGTAAAACAGACTGCACTCCTGAAAGCACACAGATATGACATGAAGTAGGTTTACTCTGAGATGATATAGGCTACTGACTAACGTTACATGAAAAAAATGACACACCACACCATCATAATCAAGAGTAAGAAAACGGTCTCGCAAATGATTAAAATCAAAGGAGCATACCGTCCCGACGCAAACCACCTTACTGCACACGGTGCAACTCGAGCCCAAAACGATAAACTTTTCTCTGTCAGGGCTGAAAGGATCCTTCAACACATATGATTCTTCCAAGAGCCTAGATAAGATCAACAAGGGTGAAGGAGGGATGAATTATAGACGGAGATGTGCAGAGGCATTCAAAGATTTAAGTTGGCAGTAAATGTATGGTTTAACCTACACTATGGCTCTTGTGTTGGGAGGTTTCTGACCGAAGTATGTGAACGGCGTTGACAGGCTACAAGTTTCACAAGTAAATATAGCACCTCCTTCAACCCTTGTCTCCATTTTATTGTTTAAGTATAATCAAAGGCTATTGAAAAAATACCAAATTAAGAAGCCTTCTTATATCAAGTAGTGCTGCCCCAACAATTTCGTACTGATCGATGCCACAGTCTAGCAACTTCGATTTTAACACAGGCGCGTCGTTCGGTCATCCACCGGATGAAGCTACGGCAAGTCAAGGGGAACAACCCTATTCATTTCGCGTGGTTTTCACTCAAGTGGTTTGGTTCATTTGAACGCTCCTCTGTGGCAGGAACATTGTTAAACTATCAGTTTAAACACTGCCGGTTTTTAATAACAATCTACCACATTTGTCATTCAAATCCACGTTTTACCCAATTTCCACAATAATAACAGGTAATAACAGGGTTACCCAAGGATGACCAAATACTGTCAATCACCGCTGCAGCCAATGACCAATGCATACATTTATTTTTATATGTGGAGTGAGGAAAAAAGTGTAAACCTTAAGTAAATACTTAAGCCTAACCTCCACAAATGTTTATATTGCCTAGGCCACAATGGAAAAACCTAATTTAACAAGGTTTAGTTTTAAATTATGTTCAGCCTACACAACATGGTCAATTGCTTTGTATGGCTTTAACATTCACAACTTTCGTTGTAGTAGACGGGCACTGCTGATGAGCATAGACCAAATTGCTACAAAGGCCTAGCGTTAATTGAATTGAGTGGCCCTTGGCGAGTGTACTGAATATACAGATAAGCACAACATGTTTTCCCTCAAGAAAGATGTTCTACTCCGGATTCAGCTAATTTATCAATATGAATGGCCCCAAATGGAAAATCTTAAATCTGGTATGCACAGAAATTGTTCTGCCATAAGCCTATGTTGGCTTTCAAATGATAGCCTGCTGCTTCCGCTCTATCACTACCTCAACTACTTCCACAAACTGTCTGGAAAACCATCAGTGAAACAATTGAGGAACTGTATACAGTATATTATAATTTCCAAAAAATGCACACAAGATGATACATCAAAGATGTTTTAATGATCACAGCACCAATATTACAGTCATATTACTTTCAACTATTTGCACTGTGACTCTTCTTTCCTCTAACACAGGACCACTAAGGCAGGGGCCAACCTGAGGTTTTAATATACCAATAATCCCTGATAATAAAGGTATACAATTGTTGTAATTAAAATGCAAACATATTGTTAGAACTTTATACAAATTGCATGATTTTTTTCCAGTGAATGAAACCATTTAGAAAACATAACATCAGGGGCTACACGTTGGGGAAAAAATACAGTATCATATAAAACCTTGTTAGCCTATGTTTAGATTATGTTTGCCTTTATTTATGTTGCTGATTTATTTATTTATTAGCCGAATGGTAGGAAGATAAAATATGACAATATAAAACATATCTATTTTATTTACATTTACTAATTACCCAAATATTCTAAACAATAATTATAATAGTACTTTCACAGTTATATCACAACATTTTATATCCTACAAAAACAGAGTTGTGTTCTTGGAGTGACATCTGACATTTTAACATCAGGTTGGCAATATGTGTTAAACAGAATTATTGTTGAACACAAGTATGACTTCTACTATTATTCATAGTTGGACACAAATGTATAAAAAAGGCCTAGCACTGATCAGAAGTGACAAATGTTACATGTCAAGAACCTGTCAACCTAACATAACGATCACCAAAAAGTCCCTTTTTCAGATCTGAACATTAAAACATTAAAAGCCAGTCTCCATATTATTATCAACAAGCATAAATAATCCTTGATCGATGCATCTTTTTGGAGTGATACAATAGCTGCTTTTACTATTTCCTGATGACGTTATTTCCATTATTTTAACAAAGTGAGGTAAAAGTTGGTAAAAGGCTAAAGCTAGTTAATGTTAAAAACACAATGAAACATGGAAAAATATCTTGTCTAAAATGGATGATTGAAAACAATCCCACTAAGGAGACCGTTCCTTATCCTTCACATAATATTATTCAGTCAAATATTTGTTGATATTTTTCGACCCTACCTGTTTTTCATTGGCCTACTCATCAGAAGTGCTTTCTGTGCTTTTCAATCCTGTAAGTGAAGCTGCTTCATAAGAAAAGGCACAGTGTTTTAGCTTAAACTGCAGACGTTTAGCTGGTGTCCACAATACTGGGTTGAAACAAGATATTGTACCACTAGGGAAGTTGAAACTGCTTCTTTCACTGGTGGTTAAACCAGGCAAATGTGTTCATGTGATCCCAGCAAATATTGTATATGACCCCTGCTGTCACTTGGATATTCTCACAGGCACAAAAGTAAAAAATGTACATAGGCCTAAATAAAAATCTGAATCTGTTACGGCCGGAATCACTCCTCTAAGCAGCTATTCTCTGACCTCCAATCAACACTGACTGTGGTTATATTAAGGCAGCTGTTCATCACACTCTCCCTCGCCCCCCCACCACCATCCATGACCCCCCCACACCTTAGATTGTTCTCCACAAACCCACTGAGCCAAGGGCACAGAAAGTCCTCCCAGAATCCCCCTCTGAGATTTAGGACCATGCTTAGTACATGTCGCTGTAAATCTCCTGAAGCAGCGGGTGCAATGAGGCATCTTCTGTCTTCTTAATCTCCTGTACTAGAAAAGCATGCTCGGTCACAAGCTGCCTAAGGTCGGCCAGTTTCTGCAACAGCTTGGGGAAAAGGAATGGGCAATCTGGGTGGTTGGCCAGTAGATGGAGCCTCAGTGCATGAATAATAGTCTCCTGCATGCACTCAATATGAGACCCGTTCCCCAGGCCTGGTCTGTCTAAGAGGACAAACAGAGAATATACATGTTGAGAGATGACGACAAAGTACTTGATACTTGATATACTGAAGTATTGATTGAAGTAGTGAAGTATACTCTATGTATATTGTAAATTGTAAGTATACTGAAGTATTGAAGTAAAGTACACTATCTTTATATTGACAGTTAATGGTCCACAGATCAAACACAAACCACACTTAAATGAGATCCCGTCAAATGTTTTTGAGGTTAATTGTTTTCATCACCTTGAGATGTACAAGTTTGTCGTAGTGCATTTAATCATTTGCTCATTGGGCTAGGTGTAATACCTCCACAACAGATGATGGCAGCCACAAATAAAGCCAGGTCACTGTCATCCAGCTCCAGGGCGTTGAACTTCACGGCGAACTGGAACTTGGGCTCCATCATGTCGCTAAAAGGCCGGCGCAAGCTCTTGAGGAACTCACGGGTGATGAAGCCGCGGCCCTGTGCCACCAGCAGCCCGTCCTTGTTCATGCAGGAGGCCAGCAGAGCAAAGATTGCCTCGTGTACGCCGTACTTCAGCAAGGTCACCTGATCATTCAGGTGGAGCTCCGGGAAGCCTGGCACTGCCTTGGCAAACTCGGTGAGCTCGGTCACCGTCTCCACGGACGTGCGCTGGCTGCAGTGGAAGAGCCGGCCCTCGGCCTCGCGCTGCAGAAGGCTGGCAGCCTCTACACTGCCTCCAAACAGCTGGATCAGCAACGTGTTCTCTGCCAGCTGCAGAGTCTGCAAGTCATGGATGACAAAAGGCTTCCAAAAGAAAAAGAAGAAAAGAATTAGGATAATGAAATGGGAAACGAGGTTGTTCAAGTTTATGAGATTGTGAGCATGTTTGTGAGAGTTGAGGTGAGGTAGAGGAACTCTTTAGCTGCCATTAGATTATACTTAAAAATGTATATATATATCTCACTAAAGTGATATTTGGGAGAAATGTGTGCTCCGTGTTGCCAAAGCCTGTATAAGACAAACAGCGACAGACTTACAAGTATTAAAGTATGTGTGTAATAGAGGACTACTCACCGGTGTACTGGTCTTGCCAGTCAGAAAGCCTCTGGCTTTGGCTTTATTCATGGGGAAGTGCTTCAAGTAAGCCTCGTGGAGCTGCCGAACTAGAGCCTTGGTATCGGCCAGCTGAGGCTCCACGTACTGCTTCTCTCCCGTCTCTAGCTCAGCTTTCAATTTCAGCTTCTCTGATTGGGGCATACGCCCAAAACGGATGGCTAAAATAAACCACAGGGCAGATGTATGATTTAGTGATCGCTTCCTGATGTTACTCAAGTTACAACATGCGTTCTGACAGTATGTCGTTCGGAGTGGTGTTCCTGTTGTTGTATGGACAGTAATGCACTCTGTTCCAGGTTCAGTCTTTGTGGAATCTTCTTACCTTAGCTCAAGCTTAGTCTAGTGAGTTTAACTGATTGTAGAAAGAATGAGTAAATAAAACTAAATTGCCTGTAGATATAGGGGTCAAGGCTAGTTATTAGAGTAAAACATTAGGCTTTTGACATTTGTCCTTGACCACACACATAGACACACAGAAACATTTGAGCCCTGGATGAGATATTGAGGTTAAAGTCTGCGAAATGCACATGTCCACCGCCACGTCAGCAGGGTCATGTGGATTAGCTGATGTCACAGTGAAAACAAACAGACAATTCTCATTGTGTGCACCACAGGAACAGAGGATACACTTCAAAGCATTCAATTTGGAACCATTAAGTATGAAATCACATTCTGTCAATGAAACACCCTGCCACCAGGATCTACATTTATAAGTAGACATTTAATAGATTTAATAGATAGAAAAAAAGCTCTTCGGTTCCGTCCAGCTTGCAGCTAAATGCATATTTTGTGAAATTTGTTTAGACAAAATCTGTCTTGGATTTGACTGCATACAGTTCATAACCAAAGTTTATATTTACTAGAAAGACATAACCAGCTGAAAATGTCAACTTTTACATTGCTTACCATTGTGGGACATGCCAACTGACAGGCACTTGTTGAATCGGCAGTACTGACACTTGTTACGGTTTTTCTTCTGGATCTTGCAAGTTCGCTCGCATTTGTCATACTCTAACTTGAGGCGTATGGTCCTCCTGAAGAATCCCTGGAAACCATGAGAGGAGAGAGAAGGGAGCACAGGGTTACTATGGAAACCACGAGAGGAGAGAAGGGAGCACAGAGTTACTATGCAGCGACGCCAGCTATTGCTACAGTGCTGATTTTCGTTGGCAGAAGTAAAAGGTGAGATAAGTTTAAATGTAAACCTCTACAACAACACTACATAAGAGGAACACCTGCTAACAAAGAGGAGATCTACTTCTGTCTCGGTTAAAAGCACAAAATGCTGTGCAAACACTAGGGCTATGCACACTTGTGTCAATATTGAACATAACATTATATTATATTTTACTAATGAAGTAACATCCACCATACAGAGGTGATAATGAATTTGCCCTATTTCAATCCTGGACTGGCACCCCTCTGATTCAGAACAAGTTCAAAGGCTTATATATTTGTCTGTGTGCCTCTACCGTAAATATAACACTCACATGATGTCAAAAGGAAACTCAAAATCCACGTTGTAAATAAACATATGATCATGTCCATCAACCGCCCCGCACCCCCCCACCCCACACACACATACAACCCACCCGACCTTTTAAGGTAAAGGCAGCTATTGATAAGTATGCAAAGTATCAGCATTCCAAGCACCTCTGTCACATAGCCCTCCTGAGAGCTGTCCAACACATGCCTGAAGATGGAAACATACATAAAACACTCTATCCTCCTGTCGTCATGTTCAAACCCTTTCAGAAGACCATCTCCACCACTTCTGAAAGCTGAAGATAAATAGAAGTTATCAGAGTGCAGAAATGCGAAGATGACAGAGAAGGCGGAGGCAATCATCTCAACACATTAGTGTTGAAATGTGCCATTTTCAAGTCAGCAATTCTGTCACAATGCTTAACTGTAATTATATAAATATGAATATGTATATACATATACACATATACATTCACCAAAATGTATGAAAAATGTAAAATGTCTTTGCTTAAGGTCAGAATTTATAAAGCAAATGCTTTGACTCTTTCCCCTTACGTCCCAGAAAAGAATGCAAGGGATGAATGCACTTCCAGAGGTTGGAGGCCTCAGGTCACAGAAGTTCTGCAGAAGACAGGGGGAGTTGAACCGAACCAGCCAATGAAAACCCCTCGCTACCCAGTCTCTGGAGAAACACTGCATGGGTTTCCTCACAGGAATTTCCAACCATTTTTTTATTGACAGTTTTATGACCCTCAACATATTTCTTTTCCACAGCAAATAGGTAGATGGAAATTGTTTTGATATGACCTCCCTATCCATAGCAGGGGGGGGGGGGGGGTGATATGACCTCCCTATCCATAGCAGTGTGTGTGTGTGTGTGTGTGTGGGGGGGGGGGGGGGGGGGGGGTTGATATGACCTCCCTATCCATAGCAGTGTGTTTGTGTGTGTATGTATGTGTGTGTGGGGGGGGGGAGGGGTTGATATGACCTCCCTATCCATAGCAGTGTGTTTGTGTGTGTGTGTGTGTGTGTGTGTGTGTGTGTGTGGGGGGGGTTGATATGACCTCCATGTCCATAGCAGTGGGGCGGGGGGGGGGGGGATTAACGCAGCGTCAGTGAGGGTGAGAGAAGTCACATGGTGATGATTCACCTCTTTGTGGGAACCCAACATCAGTTCAGTCTGTGTTGGATGGGTTCCAAGCAGGGTAGAGGTCAAAGAGTGGGAGGGAACCCAGAGGCATGTGTGTCCTTCACATGACATTCTAGCAAGCGGGATGGTCCGCTCCCCTGTGGGTGGATGGGTGAGCGTGTGTATTTGGGTGAGTATTCTAACCTTGCATCCCTCACATGCGTGCACCCCATAGTGGAATCCTGACGCACGATCAGCACAAACACGACACTCCAGGTTTAGAGGGTTCGAGGAAACCTCACTTCCTGTCCCTGCACCACACACCCCAGAGGATGGGCTGGACGCTGGTGTTAGAAAATCTGAGGAGTAAGCAGAAATACAGAGGCAATCATCAGAATCAATGTACACATACCGTAGATATTTACACTAGGGTTACCATCAGAACCAATGTACACATACCATAGATATTTACACTAGGGTTACCATCAGAACCAATGTACACATACCGTAGATATTTACACTAGGGGTACCATCAGAACCAATGTACACATACCATAGATATACAACATATTGAAAAGTTCCTGACTAATTCAATGCTGTACCTCTGTGTAAAACCCAAAACTTCAACACGAAACAATGACTGAGATCTGAGGATACTGGATCCTCTCATCAATAAAATAATAATATAATGTAATTGCATCACACACTGTAGCATATTACTCTAGGAAATTGGCAAAGGGGTAATTATGATGTTTGAGTGGAATAGGAACTCTTTCCCCATCTTTGTGTGAAAGAGTGCCCACAGTCATGTCAAGACAGTCTAAATCTCTTTGTAGATGTGCTAGGACGTCAAAAATCTACCACTGGTACAAAACAAGCCATATGGGAATCCAGAAGTTAAAATCATTAGAGAAGTATTCTCAAGACATTTGACTCTTCAGGACTCTTCAGGATATGAGTGGATCTGTCAGCAGCAAGGTCACCTAGTGCAGTGGAACACTCTGATCCTGTACTTGAAGACTTGTGTTCATGGACATCAAAGCTGTTGAACGTGTCCTCTTCAATGGACTGAGAGAGATCTTCCAGCTCCTCCATGTCCTGGATCAGGTCCCCACACAGAGGACTGCCCAGGACGGAGTCTCCCACAGGAGAGGACGGGCTGTAGGGGCTTGGCATGTCTACCATGGTGGTGGACCATG
>NW_024880437.1:0-24965 GCF_900700415.2 Clupea harengus
ATACACAACCTGGACAGAACACAGCTCCCTATTACTGAGAGAGAAAAAAAAAGACTTTCTTCATCCAACCAGATACACAACATGGACAGAACACAGCCCCCTATTACTGCGAGAAAGCAAGACTGTGTTTCTTCATCTAACCAGATACACAACATGGACAGAACACAGCCCCCTATTACTGATAGAAAGCAAGACTGTGTGTGTGTGTGTGTAACGTGTGTGTGTGTGTGTGTATGCACGTATGTTTCTGTCAAGAGGAGAGAGGTGCAGATGTGGATATGCCCAAGCAGACATTTCCTTTGCAGAGGCAGTTTGCTCAGACCATGCAGAGGTCTACGTTTGAGAGGACTGTGCCGGTGGTTCACTGAATGCTATAATGACCTGTAGCCTGTGTACAGCGCTCCGATATGGGCTGAAATCAAGCTGACTTCACCTCAGACATGTAATAACGATCTCCAGGAAAGGCCCTCTGCTGTGAAATAGTGATCATGGAATATACAATGGAAGAGTTTATGTAAAAAAGAAGTGCAAGAAATTATAAGAATAATGCAATTTTTATTTTATTTCAATTTGTACAATTTTTTCAGTTTGGTGTATTTCTCATTAAAAAAATCATGTCTGTTTTATGCCTTGGTCTATGATGTGTACGTGTTATGGTTTTATTTTGTGCTCTGCCACATACTTTGTACTTATGGCTGAAAACTGTCGCTTCACAGTTGGTCTTGGAGATAAGTGTGGATCACTGCAGGGCTTGATTCAGTAGTGTGCAGCCCAGGACTGAATGCAGTGGAGGTCATTCAGCCAGCCATGGGCAGGTAGTACTTGGACAGAAAAGATTGGGAAACTCCTGCTGACCAAAAATAAAAACTTTTCCATCAAAATAGTTTCCTTGTTGCATGACGAGCATTTGACAACTATGACAACCGATTTGTTTTCAGCTAGCACCCACAGGCCTACCAGAACACCACCAAGGAAATGATCTGCCATTTAATGGTTGATAAGTGGGTTCCATTATCAAAACATCGAGTAATAATCATAAACTTTTTTAAATTATATGTTTAGTAATATTCCATTCACTGCATCATTTCTCAACTGTTCCTGTTAAGATAACAGAGCCAACTGTAAACTAATGCAAGAATCAGGATGCATGAAATGCAGAAGACCATTATATATAATAATATATCCTGTTTGTCTTGGGTGGCTCTTGTTTATTTGGTGTCTGCATGGAAATATTAAGTGTAAATCTAATACACCTGCTTAATGTCTCACCTTAGCCAAGGGTAATTCTGCTAATATGTGCTTCTATCTAGAGGATCAGAGTGAAATTTGCTTGTTATTGTGTGAAACCGCAACACAAGCCTTAAAAATGAGACAAATCTGCATTTAACAAACTATTGGTAGCAGCAACAAGAAGCAGCATGAGGTAATCATTTATTGAGAGTTAAGTTTATTTTTCTTGCTCTTTTTGGGCTTCTCTTTCCCCATGTCTCTTTCAAGGCGGGTGAAAAGTACCCCCCTGTCAGGGCCCAGCGTACGCCCTTCAAAAGGACACTTCCTCCCGCGGTACTTCTCCAGGAAGTGGACTGCCTCCCAGGTGCGCTCCTCCGGCCTCACCCCAAGCCTGCAGAGCAGCTTATCGGCCAGTCCTGGCACCACAGGCTGAAGGAGAGTCCCATAAACCCTCAGACATTCCATGGACACATGGAGGATGGTGTCATGCCACTGTTTGTCACAGGCTTCAGTGCAATCAAGCTTCCATGGTGCGTGCCTCTGGACGAAGCCATTTGTCTGCCGCACACATGCACTGATGGCCTCAAGAGCCTTGTAGATGTGCAGGCTCTCGAAGTGTTCCTGCACCACTGTTGGAAGTTCAGTGACTGACTCGACCATTTTGTAATCTTCTGGCTTGGCCCTTCCTTTGGGTTCTTTGGTGCAGCCCTTGGGGAAGGAGCTGGAGCAGAAATAGGGATACACTTGGGCAGGATTCAGTGTAGGAGCTGTGCATCGGTTCAGCAGTCCTCCAAGAGCATCTGCTAGCTCGCTGTTCAGCAGCTTTACCAGTTTGGTATCATCATAGTCACAGTCATGCTCTGGTACCCCTTGTCTAAGAAGGAAATATCTCAGGCCATCCACGGTGTATCTCTCTGATGTGTCAAAAGGGTCCACCACATTACCCAGGCTCTTTGACATCTTCTTACCCTGTACAGTCCAGTGAGAGTGCACATTTACCACTTGTGGAAGTGGCAATCCCGCTGCCATAAGAAATGCTGGCCAGTATATAGCATGGAATTTGAGGATGTCCTTTCCAACAATATGGTGGGCAGCACTCCACCACAAACTGTGGCTCTCCGGGTAGCCAACTACTGTGAGGTAGTTCACCAAGGCATCTAACCACACGTAGATCGTTTGCTCTGGGTCGCCGGGGACAGCAATTCCCCACTGAAGTCGGCTTTTCTGTCGGGAGACAGACAAGTCTGGCAGGTCGTCGTCGAGCCACTGGAGGGCCATGTGGCGAAACTTCTCTGGCTGCACTGCACTTGGATTCTCCTTCAGCCACTGCTGTAGAGGAGAACGGAACTCCGAGAGTCGGAACATGTAGTTTTCCTCTTTCATCCACTCCACCTAAGGCAAGAAAAGAGTGAGTTAAGGGACACTACTGGAAAGTGTCATCACCGAAGACAATACCATTCCCCTACATAATTGGCGGGTCATAACCATAGCCTTTTTTTTCATTATTAGAGAACATCATAAACCAGACCTTGTGACCACTCTCAATGGAAATCTTTATTTCATTGCCATTGACATCGGTGGCTTCGGTGACCTGAGTTGGTGTGAGAAAGCTTTCATCCTGTGTGGAGTACCAGCCTTCGTAAGTCCCTTTGTAGAGGAACCCTTTTTTCTGAAGTACAGTCCAGAAATGCTCAACTGTGCGGTGGTGTCTATCTTCTGTAGTTCTGATGAAATCAGTGCATGAAATGTTGCTTCTTACAAAGAGGTGTTTAAATCTCTCAGATACTTCATTGCAGAATCTGAGGGGATCCTTATGTACGGACTCTGCGGCTTGTTGAATCTTCAGACCATGTTCGTCAGTGCCTGAAAGACACATCAGAATCAGAATGTTTCATTAAAAACACACACACACACATTCAGTCTCCTTTCACTTACCAGTTGCAAATCTTGAGTTAAATCCTCGCAAGACTCTGGACCTATGCAAACAATCAGCTATTGCGGCTGAATAAAGGTGGCCAATGTGGGGAGCTGCATTTACATAGAAAATGGGGGTTGTTATATAAAAGACTTTTCCAGAGCTATCTGTGTGCGTGAATCGCGATGAGATCCTTAGATAGCTCCACTTGGAAAGTAAATTTGAGGAGACCTGACTCCGTGATCTTACTGAATCAAAACAACGTGCTAGCACAGTGAGATGTGGTTTCACCTTCATGTCGACCCTTTGCGACTTCCTAGACAAGGCTGTGTTGGTGAATTGATCTTTCTATAACACCTAAATTAACCACGCATTTCATTGTTTCTATTCCAAGGCTTTAACTGTGGATTTCCCCATAACTCGGTCACACAAGAGAGACTGCATAGCCTCTGCATGCCTCAATGTTACACTAGCCAATGTTACACTAGCCACTTCCGGGAAGGGCGTAATACGAGCTGACGTCAAATTGTCAAACCCATTTGCCACCAGGAGGCACTAGCTACTAACCTCACCTGATATCTCATATGATAGTATTAAGAGTTATCCGTTTACAGTTGACACTTGTTTAAAATCATCGACGACTTGCAACGCAGTCATGTATACGACGATATGCATTGTGGAACATTCTCAATTTTATTTCGATTTTCTCATGATGAAAGGTACATGATGAAAGATTAGCTGACTAATACATGCTATAGGCAACTAACATTAACAAAGTTACATTTTCTTCCGTCTAGAAAGACTTGATATCCTCAGACTTGTTAACGTTAATATGCTGATCCTTTCACTATCAAACCACCAGCAGTGACAACACCTAAATAAGATTACAGCAAGAGGGGAGAAAACGGATCTATTTTCACACCAAAAGACTCGACTCCAGGAAGTTTGGTTTATACACGGCTGTCTGAACAGACATTGGTTTAAAGCGAACGGATTAAGCGAGAAGTTAGCCAAGGTTTGTAAATACGGACTCTTTTTTAAATATACTTATCGCCTTTAATTGGTAATTAGATTGGTAATTTCCAAACGTAAGAGAATCAAAAATATATCCGTTATGGCGTTTCTAAATTTTACATCACTAGTAAACCTGACACTTTAGTTAAGCCGCTGATTGTGTAGGCTACTATTACTGGATGGTAACGGTACCGTTGATATGAAACAAAATGTCGTTATGTCTGTGGTTCATACGCTGACACGATTTATTAAACGTTAAACTAGGGTAGCCTCAGTGCGCAAAACTTGAAGCACAAGCGCGTGTGTGAATCACATGATTCGGGGATAGCTAAAATCAGCGACCTAATGCACTTATCAAAGAAAATTCAGAATGTCGGTAGTTTCTAATGAACGTTATTCGATATTAACCGAATGTCTTAATACTTGAAATTATATTTGCTTTTGTAGATGGATACTGATGTTGTGACTCGGTTTGACTTCTACATTGGATTGTCTTTGGCTGTCAGTTCCTGTCTCTTCATTGGAGGAAGCTTTATTTTGAAGAAAAAGGGGTTGTTACGCTTGTCAAGCAAAGGGTCTATGAGAGCGGGTAGGCCTATGTGATGTTTTTCTACATGCTGCTAGGACACCAGTTAATCAACCTATGAAATTGCATGTAAAATGTATTTCAAGTAGACGGCACTCCTGATTCTGACCAAGACAATTCTGATGCCCCTCTATTCTTGTTTAGGTCAGGGGGGATATGCTTACCTGAAAGAGTGGTTATGGTGGGCTGGACTTATAACAAGTAAGTGGCTAAACCCGTTGTTGCTGCTTTGATCTTATGCAGTTTTACACAATGATCATCTTATTTGTCTTGAACATTGTGGTCTTTGTTTTCACATAGTCAAGGGGAAGTCACTGTGGGGGTCAGTATTGTTACTAAATCTGACACAAAGAAACACTCATGAAATCAGATCAAAAATGGTGTAGAGCATCCATAGCTTCCTGTTGGTGGATAGACAGAAATACAGCTTTTAGCGGTAATATGCTGTTTTTAATTTACATTCCAAAAGAGATCAAATAATGTTTACTCTCCTCTGATCTTTACCGTTTGCCAGTGGGAGTAGGAGAAGCTGCCAATTTTGCCGCATATGCCTTTGCCCCGGCCACATTGGTGACACCACTTGGAGCACTGAGTGTTTTGGTGAGGTGTGTGATTTCACATCAAGCTAAAGTGCCTCTTCTATTCTTTGAGATACATACATGTGTTTTTGGTTTGTTACGTATCGTTCTGTTTTGTCAAGCTTGTCAAGGTGGCTTTTTCTTATCGTATGCCATAGTGCGGTGTTGTCCTCCTACTTCCTCGATGAACGGCTGAATGTTCACGGGAAGATCGGCTGTCTGCTTTGCATCCTGGGGACCACCGTGATGGTGATTCACGCACCTCAAGAGGAGGAGGTGGGCTCTCTGAATGCCATGGCAGAGAAGCTCAAAGACCCAGGTATAGTACTCTAATCTATACTGCTGCTCATGCTTTGCTCCTCATATAACTCAAAGACCCAGGTACAGTACACTAATCTATACTGCTGCTCATGCTTTGCTCCTCATATAACTCAAAGACCCAGGTACAGTAATCTATACTGCTGCTCATGCTTTGCTCCTCATATAGCTCAAAGACCCAGGTACAGTACTCTAATCTATACTGCTGCTCATGCTTTGCTCCTCATATAGCTCAAAGACCCAGGTACAGTACTCTAATCTATACTGCTGCTCATGCTTTGCTCCTCATATAACTCAAAGACCCAGGTACAGTACTCTAATCTATACTGCTGCTCACGCTTTGCTCCTCATATAACTCAAAGACCCAGGTACAGTACACTAATGTATACTGCTGCTCATGCTTTGCTCCTCATACATACACATGCATGTATGAACACGGTTCAGAAATGATCAGTTTATGAGAACCGGACCTTTTTTCACCATTTGCATTTTTTTGGACAGGGTTCATTGTATTCGCCGTGTGTATAGTGGCAAGCAGCTTGGCGCTGATCTTCTTTGTGGCTCCGCGGTACGGCCAGAAGAACGTCCTCGTCTACATCCTCATCTGCTCCGTCATCGGCTCCCTGTCTGTGTCCTGTGTCAAGGGCCTTGGCATTGGGATCAAAGAACTGTTTGCAGGCACTGCGGTGCTGAAGGAGCCTCTGTTTTGGTGTTTACTGGTGTGCCTGGTGCTCTGCATCAGTATCCAGATCAGCTACTTGAACAAAGCCCTGGACATCTTCAACACATCCATAGTCACACCGATCTACTACGTGTTTTTCACCACATCTGTCATGGCCTGTTCAGCCATCCTGTTCAAGGAGTGGCTGCGGATGACTGCGGACGGGGCCTTGGGCACCATCAGTGGCTTTTTCACCATCATCTTGGGCATCTTTCTCCTTCACGCTTTTAAGGACATCACCTTCACATGGGATTCATTACCTCTGTACCTGCGTCAGGTGCCTCAGAGTTCCCCGTGGGCTCAGCCATATGAGCCACTGCCCAATCAGGACTTCCCAGAGAACAGAAAGGCACCCCGGGACACTGGCACGGACAGGAGAAACAATGGTACGCTCACAATCTAACACAAAAGACAGAACCAAAGCGTTTACGTATTTTCCCAGCAGTGAGTGGCAGGAACTGTGCTGCGAAACACTCGTAGAACACTGTAATAATTCTGCCCTGTTTGCCTTTGTACGCCAGTAGTGCTGAAAATGCAGCTTTTCCCTTAATTGGTGGCGCATTAAGTACTGTATGCAATGTTTTTAAATATCATGCTTTGCTGCAAGTTCTTTTTCTGTTTGACTTCATGTGTGATGTAGCTGGTACTTTTTTAACACATTCCAAAAAAGCATTACATTAACTTATATTGTATATTATACTGTATATTTATTTCCAAAGCTAGGAATGAAGGTATGCCGCCTGATTAGAATTTCATCTGAAGGGTACTGAAAACATACAATGATTGTGTGCCAGTGCACATTTTTTTATATGACCAAGCCGTGTACTAGTATTTTGTGTAGAAAATATTGCTATGATTAAAATCAGTCATATTAGATTGCTGTCTAATTTCAGACTACTTACTTACAATATGTGTGTTGCATGTCACTAATGTAATAAACATTGCTCAAGATAACTGTTTATAAGTAGAATAGTGACCTTATTGGTAGTGACAGAATATTCAATTAACCTATACACTGTGCAACTTCATCTGGTCTTTTAATAGACTTTTAACTTATGCTTTATAATTTTCACAAAAATTACAAAACAATGACACTTTTTTTTGTTTTCTTTTATTGCCAATGTACAATTACATGACTCATCTGAGAGGACACATTCCATCATTCCCCACAACAAACATGAAACAAACCCAAGTGTCCAAGTGATACTCAGTGGCTTAGAGGTAAATGTCTCGCAGAAGTCCTCATTTTTCCAGAACAAGTAAGACAAAACCATGTGTGAGAGGATACCTCCAAGTGAAATGATTCCAGAAATGGCACCTTCTTTGCTTGACTCCTAAGAGGTCAACGATGACAGATCCTCTCACAGAAATGCCGCTTCACAATTCCCCCCCATGGGTAACAGTGGTTTGAGGACATAATGCAGAATATGTGGCACTTTGTCTTCAAAATGTCACAATTGATTAGTTTATTGGGTCTCACCTCACAGTATACACGCAAGCTTGGAGTTATCCAAGCCAAACTTGGTGGCCGGACGCTGATTTGTGTCGTTAGTCCATTTAGCGTTCATGCCGCTATTCGGACATCGACTCTGAGAAGGACCCTCTACTCCTTTGGGTTTGCTCGAGTCTGTTAAGAATAAACTGGCTTGTGTCAATGAATCGTTCGACACAGTTCACAAAGCAGACCTCCGTCCTTGAGTCTAGCTTGGGGCCCGGTTTTTCCATACATTTTTCCTAGAATAGCAAGACAACACATACCTGTTAGTTGCGTTTTTCAATAGTCAATAGACATAATGAGTCTGTAAATGAGTGTTATGCGAGCTAATTTATTAACCAGTTCCTAAATGTCCTTAAGTATCTATCTAAGGAGGGGCAGGCCCAAATGTTAGCAATAGCTAGCCTTGTACAACACGTATCGTATAATTATGTTATCAATGTTACATTGAAAAACCTAAATGCTATAATGTTGAGCCTCTTGTTTTACCTTTATCCGTCTTCCGTTTCCCAAGCTCGCGTGTCTACAACTAAGTTAATCGCTACAAATGGGTAAGCTAGCGTTAGCTGGGTAATAGCCAACCCCACACTACCCACTTCACTTACCCAACACACTTCAGTCATTTGATGAACCAGCTGCTGAAACCTCTGCTTTTGTGACTCGATTTCGATGAAATGCTGCAGCTGCGGATCTGCTGTTACTCCTTGACCTTCCATTGCCACTTTCTTAAAACACTGGCTTCGCTACAAACGTCTAAAGATGTAAATAAAACAATTGTGCGCGAATATAACTGCAGATCCTGACCTTCACGTGTCTCGATGGTCTGCTTACATCACAGGAAACGGAAAGTAGTTTGCCCAATCACATTGCATATGTGTTCATTAGAATTCAACGATTGGACAACGGAGTTTTGCATGGTTCTGGATAGTACTCTTAGCTGTCATCATTCCTGAGTGGCCTACATCAAAAATGTTTAGTCTTCTCTTACATAAATCACAAGAAGACAAGGTTAATGCATGTGATCTGTAAAAACTGAATATTTCACGAAGGCCGTTTTGTTTAAAGATACAAGGAAGACATGTTGAAGAATTGTAATATATATATATATATGTATACATATGTTTATGCATAACTATTTATAAAGGAATTCAGATGATAAGTATCCCCAGATTGTTTACTTTTTGTTTCTAATATGTAACATGCCAGGGAGTCTTCTACTTGAAGCAATGAAATATAGAAATAACGGTAGGCTACTAGCTTATTAATTCATATTTATTCAAATCTCAGGAATAACATACAAATGAATCACAACCCCCATGACAGTAATGATATAATAAGAATAATAATAATAATGATAATGATAATAATAATAATAATAATATCATACATTTACATCAACAATAATAAAATATTGCAATTAATGATCATATTGTCAAAAATATAGATTGGTGATAAAACCACAGGCCTGGTAAACACACATTCAGTTATTCACAGTATTTGGGTTCCCAGAGGAACATTGAGGGTGAATGTTTGTCTGTACATCTTGCTTAGTTCTTCACAGTAGACTCTCTTGGAAGGGTGGTTGTTCTTCTGCTTTCTATGGATGGATCCCAGAGAGAGAACTGAGATTAGACTGAGCAGTGCGCATGCAGAAAATAAATCAGATATTCTTGCATGAAGTATTCATAAAATGTATACAACTATACTTCTCGCCAGCAAGTGCTCATGATTGTGTAGACTCTCTCATTGGCCAGTTGGGGGCGATACAGGCACAGACCAGTTGACACTTTCTCCACTATCTCTGAGTTATTCAACCTTTCCTAATGCATTTTCCCCAAAGTGTATATCTCCCACATTAGGACACCTGCAAACATCACATGATTTCATATGTCTTTATTTTCATTATTACACTCAGATAAGAGAAAATATGTTGATGATCTAGAATGATTACTGGAGTATGACTATGATATGATATATGACTATGATGACTGACCATATGCCCAGATATCAGACTTGCTACTGAACTTGCAGTACAGCAGAACTTCAGGAGGAGACCAACGCACTGGGAACTTTGTTCCCGCAGAACTAGTACACTCATCATCCACCACATACCTAAATGGAAAACAGATCAGATCATTACATTTACTCGTTAAGCAGAGGGTTTTATTCAAAGCAACATACAGTGTAGTGCAGGTATGCATTGTATCTGTATGTATGCTCCCTGGATATGGAGCTCATGACCTTGGTGTTGATAGCACCATGCTACACCCGCTGGTTTCTATAGGAACCGGATATATCTAATCACAGATCTGATACCAAAGGATTACAAATATTCAATATCCTTTGGCTGGGCGTTTCCTTGTTGTGAATATACTGAATGCAATTCTCAGTCATAACCACTCATCACAGCACAGACACACTGCAGTACCTTGACAGACCAAAGTCAGTCACTTTGATGGCTCCATTGGCAGCTACCAAACAGTTCCTTGCAGCCTGAAAAAAGTTAATCAAATTACTTTCTGTGGATGAACTGTTGAGACTCCAGATAGGCCATTCCTTCAGTCACATCCTTGCAAATCTGTACGAGGTGAATAGGGGTAGGATTTTTCAGGGTATCCCGAAGAAAAGTCTGCAAACATTAGTTTGAGAGGAACGTGATAATGTAAATTAGTCTTTCTTTACAAACACCATACAGTTGAACCAGGTTTTGATGATGGAGCTTCCTGGTTTTGTTGAGAGACAAAAATGAAATGCTCAGCTTTTGCACAGTCGTTGTGTAACGCAAACCTTTGGTAGTCTGTACTGTCTATGAAACAAAATAAATAAATTCAGTGTTGTAACTTCTCACATCATGACATGTGTAGAATAGCCAGCTTCAGCTTATCAACAGGGCTAGCGTATTCTAATTATTTAGACTTGGAATCTCAGATTTGGCGGGTAAGTGAATATTCAGTTTTCCCCTAAATGGTAGTAATACTCACCACATTCAAGGCCCAAAGGGGACGGTGCACTATCCGCTCGGTTGGACACAATATGCTTCAGCCTACTTATTAAACCTACACTGGAGAGTAGGCAAGTTAAGGTTTATGGTTAAAATAGTATGCAGTACAAAACAACTCACAGTTAGGAATTTTTTGCTTTACCTGCTGAGTTATGCTGATGGTAGTTGATGAGGTACGGGATTGAGCTGAAATTGTGTGACTGCGCCAGATAGAACTTGTACAAATATTGTAGTGTTTACACATGCCAAAAATCTCCCTGGATTTAATTTTCAATGAATTTGGTCAGTAAGAAAAAGTACAGGAGAAAGGTACAGAGATATGTGCATTAAGTAGTTTCAGATGGTAGCTCCAACAGTGTCATGGGCTTCTTATGCATCTGATCTGTGTAACCTGCATTGTGTGGACAAGCACAGTCCCGCAGTGGACTCAAGCACAGTCCCGCAGTGGACTCAAGCACAGTCCCGCAGTGGACACAAGCACAGTCCCGCAGTGGACTTAAGCTCACAACTTTGGGCATGGGAGGCGGGCGTGCGTGCTAGCAAGAAGGCTAAAAAACTGTCCCTGCTGGCTATTGTTACATCTGGACAGGAGACTTTATATCTGCCCTCTCCTATCTGCTCTTATTTTCACTTTGGCTGTTTTTTTTTCATTAATTGTATGTTCTGCTTTCTGTTAATTTAACTACTTACTTGAAACGGCCTTAGTCAAAGTCCTGAATGACCTACTAATCGCATCCGATCATGGGTGCACCTCAATACTAGTTCTCCTAGACCTTAGTACAAAAATAGAAAAGTCCTATCCCTCCAAGATGCAGAAAAACTAATCTACGCATTTATTACTTCCCGACTAGATTACTGCAATGCTCTCCTGTCTGGATACAGCATCAACTCAATAAAGAGCCTCCAACTTATACAGAACGCTGCTGCTCACCAGAACTAAAAAATATGAGCACATCTCACCTGTACTTGCCTCTCTGCATTGGCTCCATGTCAAAAGTAGAATTGATTTAAAAGTACTCCTGCTAACATACAAAGCCCTAAATGACCTGGATCCAAACTACCTTAAGGAATTAGTTGTCCCCTACTGCCCTCCAAGACCGCTCCGTTCCCAGAGTGCAGGCCTCCTTGTAATTCCAAGAATATCAAAAACCACAGTAGGAGCTACCGAGCCCCCCTCCTCTGGAACAATCTCCCTGCCTCCATCCGAGATGCAGACACCCTACCTATATTCAAATCGAGACTAAAGACATTCCTCTTTAGTGCATCCTATAGCCACAAGCTGCTGGGCCAGCCAGTCAGCAAGCATAACTAGACATATCTGAACTCACTAGAATTGAAAATAAAAATGTATAACACTGGGCTACAGACAGCGTATGTTGTACCCTGCAACCCTAACAAAGCTTACGACTAAAATCTCCATATGTACTAAACCAAACTAATTGCTAAATGCCAGCATAACTAAACATAACTAATGCCAAACCAAACTAAATGCCAAACCAAACTAAATGCTAAATGCCAGCATAACTAAACACATCTAAACACATGCAATACCCCCCTAATCAACAAAACTGGGCTACAGACAGCGTATGTTGTACCGTGAAGGAGTGCGACAGATCCCGGGTACAGCACACGGCGCGTTTTGCGACTGTCACCAGCCAACTAAATACTAAATAAAATTCCCATACACCCAGACAGGCAGCCTCTCTCTCTCTCCCTCTCCCTCTCCTTTCTTATCACATTGCTAATGCCTATAATAACCCACTCACTGTTCTTTTTCTTTCTCTCCTAATCTAGACTTTCTTTGCTGTGGGACTTTGCTGTAGTCTCTCCATCCGGTCTACCGGTAGAAACCCTCGGCCCACATGCACCCATCACCACCGTACTGCTGTAAACGTACTCTACCCCATACCCTATGCTAGCATTTATATTCAATATATATTACTGCCACCACCGACATGTTTCTCTGTTCCTACTCCCCTTACCCCTGTAACAGTAACCCTATGAGCACAGTGTATACCCACTAAGCTGTTTCTGTATGTATCATGTATATACCACCTGATGTTTGTAAATATATTATGTACATCTACCGAATGCTTTGTACAACACTTGTTGTTTCCCTTCCCCTTCTGCCACACAACCCTCCCCCATCCCCCCTTCCTATCTCCTCCCGGCCAACCTCAAGCAGATGGGCCCCCCCTTATGTGCCGTGGGTCTGCTTAAGGTTCCTTCCTGACTAACAGGGAGTTTTTCCTTGCCCCTGTTGCCATTGTGCTTGCACTAAGGGGGTCCAGGCTCTGGGCCCTGCAAAGCGCCTTGAGACAATTGTATTGTTCTGGCGCTATATAAATAAAATTGAATTAATGTGGCCCCTTTCATCCTCCATATGTGTACTTTTGTGATTTTCTTGAATTGCTGCAACACTGCAGTTTGCCTTGGGAGAAAGTACTCTAAGTACAGTCTCTGTCTATCCATCTATCTATCTATCAATGGCGAAGTGTATAAACTGTCTTAGGGATGGCCCATTTTTATCATTTCTCCTTCTTCTGATTCACAGATGGCTATACAGTGATAAACCTATGTTACAGTAAAGGTGTGTCTAATCTCTTTGCACCACGATAATTAGGTGTTTAATATAATATTGTCAGTTTCATTGTCCAAATCGTGTCATCACTTACTATAAAACAAAGAAAATGTGGCAAAGATCAAACTAAGTATGATATAATCCAGCTAACATATGTCTTACAATGCAAGGGATTGACTAAAAATGGGGATGGTTTGCAAAAATTGTAGGCTTGCGGGTGAGCAAAATTAAAATCATAAATGATTGTCCTAACATCCATAGATGGTCTGACAGTGTAAGTAGGCCTGTGTACAAAACAAACTGAACATTGGGAACGAGCCTACCTCCTCATAACACGAAGTATAGTCGAAGTAACAATCTCTTTCACAAACATTGGATGATTGGTATTAAAGATATATACATATATACAACTCCAGCCGAGCTTGCTTGAACAACAATGGCATTCTCCTCTCTTGTTGCTCAAATGGCAACCTAACAAAATAATTTTGCAACAAAAAATCTGAGTTGACATCCATTGCTTACTACCTCAATAATCTCCGACCAACTACTCACACTCTGATTGAAATGTATTACGTTTAGCTGTTCACGTTAGACATCCACTATATGCATTTCTGATCTGATTGGTGAGACAGCGGCAGGTTGAAGTCCCTTGCCCACTAGTCCCCGCCCACTGACAATTTACTGAATGTTTACTGCATGTTTACTGCAAGTCACAGTTGCTGAACAAACCTACACTAGGCTAAATAAAGCATTAGCCATTTCTCTTACAATAAATTCAAAGGCCTATTTAGTTTATTATTATTATTATTATTATTATTATTATTATTAATAATAATAATGAATTGGGAATGTAGTCCTAAACAATTGCTTTTTACATGGTGGACCTGTGAATCCATTCATTTGTAGGCTTGATAGAATATCAGGCTAATTTGGGCGTTGCTCACTGCACCTGCTCCTATAAGCAAGCTATTTGGGTAACTTGATCCAAATCCAATGGATGTCTGTATGTAGCCTAGGCTGGCGTTAAATCATTTTCGAATGTTAGGCAAATGAAGACGTATCCCACACATCTGGGAGTGCATTTGTCTCTTCTCTCCACCCCTCCCTTTCACCTCCTCATCATTGATCGCTGGCATCATTGCTTCGTTATGGCAAAAGTGGTGAATAGGGAAGACGTGACAAATCCTGATCTCACATCATCTGTAAAATTGAGTTCATCTTTAGTTAATAGTGTCAGGACGCGAATTATCAAAATTATTGTAATAGGGGATTCAAATGTCGGCAAGACGTGTCTAACCTTCCGATTCACTGGCGGTAGCTTTCCCGAAAAAACGGAGGCCACGATCGGTGTGGATTTCAGAGAGAAAGCTGTGGAGATTGACGGTGAGATCATCAAGGTGAGAACAAGATAGCGCTGTAGCCTATTTGTTAATCTGTGAGTCCGTTCGTTTGTAAAAGGTGATCCGGTCTTTCAAAAAGCGGGTTAAGATGGGCAAAACCAAGGCGAAGCGGACTGGCTACACAGCGAGTTTACTGTTGCTATCTGAAACTACATAAAGCTTGTGTTGTGTTGATTTAGTAGCTTGTATGTCTATTATTTAGCCTAGATAGGCATGACGTTCTACGGGCTAACATATGTTCATAGTTTTGCTCGAATTTGTGTCTACTGGGTGGAAAGTAACACTGGGCAAACGTAGCCTCACTCCCCTTTTCTTCGAGTCCTCAGGTCAAAACAGGACATTCTAACCTTAGTCTATCTGCCAAACATCCTTCTATATCCTTTTCACAGACAGCCTATTAAAGGTTCAGTCCTCGATTCTGGCGAAATAGGTTGATATTTAAACTCGGCAGCCAATCAAATTACCCTTCTCTTCCGTACTCCTGAAATAACGTGTTTATTGGCTGGAACAGTAGGCTATATGAGTCCGAACCACCAAATCCAATTTACAGAACCAGGATTAATACCGGAGCTTTGTTCGAGCGCACACACTGTGGATGGACAGCTTAAAAAGAACGTGAGTGGACCCTAACTGGATCCGCTCATGAAGTAGCACATCCAGCCCGGATCCGATTTGGAACTGTTCATCAAGCAGCGCGTCCAGCCAAGGTCCAAATTAGACCCGCTCATGATGCAACTAAAACTAGGCTGATCTACTTGGGTAGGGATGCTGGGTTGCTTTAGGATGTTTTCATCAGTGGTCCACGGCATCTGTAATCACTCAAGCAGATTTTCATACAAAATGTCATGACCCCCATTGAAACCACCAGTTTTAATGTTTTAAAAGAATACACATTACTACTAGCTTTTAAGATGAAAGTCTGCTGTCTGACTTTTAAAGGAGAAGGTCAACATTTTGGGAAATTAGCTTATTTGCATTCTTGCCAGTTAGATTCTAAAATCTCTCACATCTGAACAGTAAATATAAAATTACAGCTACAGACTTGAAACAGGTGAAAACAGCCAAATCTAACAAAATCCACATAACTGCACCTCCAAAGCTCACCAATCAACACTGTATACAACACTGTTTGTTTAATATGGACAAAAAACTAACAATGTGTAATGAGGTTATGTATTGGACTATATTTTGGCTAAGATGTATGGCCTGGCACAGTAGAGACATAAAAGTTTCTGCTCCAAGACAACAGCACAGATTAAACAAACAAGGTATAAGGTGTTGCTTAGTGAGGTAGAGGCACTCAAAGGGTGGACTTTGTAACAGCAGAGGACAGCAATTTTTCCAAAAAATGTTGAACTTCTCCAACCTATAAGCTAGCTACTGTAACTATAAAGAAGGCTTATTGTCTAACTTCCTATTGGGCTGTGGCAGTCTGGATTGTGAAGTACAATAACCACAAAGTACAAACATGGGTGGAAAAACACATAAACACACACAGAAAAATCAACATTTTACCTTTTTGTTAACGGGAAAACTGCTAAGATTTCTCTCTCTCCCCCTTTAAGAACATCTCTGGCACAGCTTCTGTACCCAACATTTTAGTGTATCTCAATGGTTCTGTAGTGCACTAGTGAATGTAATTTACAGTTGACATTTCGAACAGCACTACATAATGTCGGATTCAATTCAATTAAATTCAATTAAATTTTATTTATATAGCGCCAGAACAATAAACTAGCCTCAAGGCGCTTTACAGAGCCCAGAGCCTCTACCCCCTTAGTGCAAGCACAATGGCAACAGGGGCAAGGAAAAACTCCCTGTTAGTCAGGAAGGAACCTTAAGCAGAACCACGGCACATAAGGGGGGACCCATCAGCTTGAGGTCGGCCGGGAGGATATAGGATATAGGAAGGGGTTGTGTGGCAGAAGGGGAAGGGAAACAACAAGTGTTGTACACAGCATTCGGTAGATGTACATAATATATATATACAAACATGAGGTGGTATATACATGATACATACAGAAACAGCTTAGTGGGTATACACTGTGCTCATAGGGTTATTGTTACAGGGGTAAGGAGAGTAGGAACAGAAAAACATGTCGGTGGTGGCAGTGATATATATTGTATATAAATGCTACCATAGGGTAAGTGCTGATAGAGTAAGTGTACGGCAGTACGGTGGTGATGGGTGCATGTGGGCAGAGGGTTTCTACAGGTAGATCAGGTGGAGAGACTACAGCAGCGTCCCATAGTGAAGATAGTGTAGACTAGGAGAGAAAAAAGACAGAGTGAGTGTGTAGAGTTTGGCTGTCCTGTCCATATGCGTAGATGAGGAGGAGTAGTGGTGGTGAGGAGCAATGTTTCCACATCCATTAGCAATTGGATCATGCTATAAGGGGGAGAGAACATTTTTGTTAGTAGACATCAATTTTAGGTACTTTTAGGTAGTCAATTAACAGTAGGCAATATGGCCATTTTATCAGGATTAATATAGGCATTAGCAATGTTATATAAAAGGAGAGGGAGAGAGAGAGGCTGCCTGGTTAGGTGTATGGGAATATTGTTTAGCATTTATTTTTATGTTTAGTTATAGTTGGCTGACATGGTGCATTGCGGAATTTAGTTAGGATGGCAGGATACACAACAGTGCCTAACTGGCTGAAGACAGCCGCAACAGGCGCCGCTTGCTGTACCCTATATAGTGCACTATATAGTTGGCCAGTGGACATTTCGAACATAGCTGAATGACTAGCTTCTTTTTTTGGTGAAACACTTTCACCAGTAGCCTCCTCAAAACCTATTGGAATCCCACTTGTCATGTACAATACCTGCGTGATAAATATGTGGTAAAGAGCTTGCGTATATTTAATAAAAAAAGGGGAAAATGCCCTTCAACTTGCAAGGTAGTTCAGATATAAAACACAGAGAAACTCAAAGAGAAATTAGTTTATACTACATAAAGAGACCTTCATAATTAAAATCTTTGATTTTAATGTTTAAAGGGGCAATGGAGCGTCCTTTCACGTAATTAAAGAGACTGAGTTGGTTCCAATCACGCTGTGCGCTAGAATGGTGTGGATAACTGTGTTCCATGTTCTAAGTTAGAATTTCATGTGTAATGCCCTCCTTTTGTGTCCAGTGTAACGTGAATGACTGGTATTGTTTTGTCTGTGTACTTTGTGTTAATGCTGTGTGTGTGTGTGTGTGTGTGTGTGTGTGTGTGTGTGTGTGTGTGTGTGTGTGTGTGTGTGTGTGTGTGTGTGTGTGTGTGTGTGTGTGTGTGTGTGTGTGTTAGTGCACCATCAGTGTGTATGTTATGTCAAGCATGGCCCTGTCTGCCATTCCTGCCCTACTGTATCAGTGTTTCCTGCTGAATGTGCTTCAAAATAAAAGGCTTGAGGCCAACCAGAGCAAACAGCTTGGTCTCCTTCAAAGAACCTGCACAAAAATATTCATTTTATCGTGATAATGAGTAATGATCATACAGCTTTCTAATATGCTCAGACATCTTATACAATGATGTTAATGTGTCAATGAGAGCATCTGCTATAACAAATATTTAAAATAGCCTACTGTATGTGAAGGAGGCCATAATTATGTGTTGACACACTGTTATATTTAATATATAAAAATGAACATAGGTATAGTATATGTGAATTCTGCAGACTTGTTAATGGGACCTTCCGACTAGTTCCTTTCATTCGCTTTTTTTCGTTTTGTTTGAAGCGGACTACCTTACGGGCAGGAACTCGCCCCCAGATTCAACTATTCAGCTGTATCCCAATGGAATGAAATTAAGCTAACTTATTGGTCAGGCGAGGCATCTGCACTACTTAGTTTTATTCAATGAGGTGGGATAACTTGGTACAGTAGCTAAACCTTCTGTGAAACTGACGCTCTGAAATGGAAAATAGATGTATCCATGCATGACACATTTGCCAGTGCATTCACTGAAAGAACACATTACGTTGAAACCTGGACATGACTTAGGCTAATAACTAGATGACATTGTTGTGTTCCAACATTAGTGCTGTTTCAGTCAGCCAGGTTTGTGATTGATATTTATTTACTTTTTTATTTCCACCTTTAGCATCACCTATTATCAGCACCTGCCTTTCCGTTTCAACGGGATGACAGGCTCAAAACAATCACTCGTTTGTTCCTCATTCACCACAGAATGATTAGTCCATAATATTCATACTGACAAGGTCTGAAACCACCTCCCTCCTTTGTCAGCTCCCTACAGGTGAACAATGACTGTTGTGCTGTTGAAGGATCTGTTCTGAACCACTGTTCTCTGTTCCCGTCCGTTTGGTTTGAAAAGTGCTATAAGGATGTAGGATTTTACATTGGTCAACCTACTTGTCACTTGAACCCCCAGCTTTTAACATTTAAATCACAGTATTCACTGTGTAAGTCATGAAATTGGATTGATATAGCCTAAATGTTGAACACCATTGTCTTCTAGGTACAGGTATGGGACACGGCTGGACAAGAGCGTTTCAGGAAGAGTATGGTGGAGCACTATTATCGCAATGTTCACGCAGTCGTCTTCGTCTATGATGTCACCAAAATGGCCTCCTTCCAGAATCTGAAGTTATGGATCCAGGAATGCAATGGCCACCACGTCTCACTGAAAGTTCCCCGGGTTTTGGTGGGCAACAAGTGTGATTTGGTGAGCCAGATTCAGGTGCCTTCCAACACAGCTCTCAAGTTTGCAGACGCTCACAACATGCTGCTGTTTGAAACATCGGCCAAAGACCCAATAGAGAGCCAGAATGTGGACTCTATATTTATGTGCTTGGTTCGTCGGCTCAAAGTTCAGAAATCCCTGAGCTACAGGGATGCGGAGAGGGAAGATGACAGAGTGAAGCTGTCACAGGAAACTGAAACAAAAAACAACTGCTCATGTTGATGTTGATGTTTGATCAATACCAGAAAATAAAAAACACAATTTAAACCAACTAAATGTATCCTGCATTTTCACTTGCCTTCATAACAAATTGATGTCGAATGAAATGCCTACACCTGTGTCCCCCACAACATTGTTAAGTGAAACAGATTAACCAAAAAGTCTGTTCTGTGAATGAATGGGGTCACGAGTTATGTAATATCCAAGTGGGGTCACAAGCCAAAAAAGGATTGGTAAACAATTAACAACTAAGTGAATGTGAAACAGACATTTCCAAAATATTTCAAGTGAAAAGTAGAATCTGACAGATTCTTCATAAATAATTTGTCAATTTTTGCTCAAATGGGCCAGAAAACAATTGTTTGCCTGCTGACTTTGACTTCACATGCACCAGACACTTGTATTGCCACCTTTGTGGTTGTACCCATAAGTGGAAACTCATGCATTTACCAACAAGGCTCTTGACACCTAATACAGGGCATATCTTCAAGACACCATGTTCAGCATTTAGTGTGTTCCTATTTCATGAAGTGGCCTGTCTCTTCTGTTTATGGTCGGTCCTGTTTTAGGATCTGACAGACATAAGGTGAAAACACTTGTCTCATTGTTTGAAAGCAAAAATGGCACAGGATGCAGATGTTTGAAAGAATAGTCACATTCATGGTTACTGCATGAGCATGAGTGATGGCATCAAGTGGCAGTCTGGAAGTAAAATGCTGATTGTGTTGCTGGTGTGCTGATATTTACCCCTTTTGGAAGATCAAAACTCGGAAGAAATTGGAAAATGTGAAGATGTTTAGTGAAATCCTGGGAAAAGTGCTTTTACACTAATCGATAAATGGTAGGTCTACTACAGTGGGTGGATAATTTGTTTTGTTATAAACAGGAAAAGATGGGGACTTCCAACAGTGGCCATTCCTCCTCTCACTGTCATATGCAAGTACTCACACCCAACAACCTAACCCAACCAATGGAACATCTCACCTAACCACCATGGAAAATATGGTCACACAGTTGCTTCAACAGACTTGTGAGCATTTATGGTTCTCCGACGGTTGAGGGGGTTGCAAAGCAATTAAAAAAAAAGATGGTGGACCAAACTCTGTAGATGGTCGTATTTGTACATAGAAGTTGTTTGTTTGACTTTTTTTTGCATAGATTTTTTAAAAGTTACTGAGAAATAGACACTGTACAATGTAAAAACCCCATTATTGTAACTGAAAAATACTTCTGAGGGGATTTGCAAGGTGTCTAAACCAGCTATCTAATGTAAGCATGCTACTACTCACAAGGTAAACAGCATGGGTTGGACAAATCACAGCCCTGGGGTCTCCGTGGGCTCTCCGTCATTTCGACGGATAGTTACAAAATTTGGGAGGTGCACGTCAGGCCACGGAGAAGTGCTCGGAGAGGGTTTGCAACGACAGAGAGGGCTTTGTGTCAGTGTAAACGGTTAAAGCACAATGTCTGTGCAGTATAACAACTACAATAACTGAATTTCTAATAACTAATAAGTATTGCCCAGCCTTCAAACCTTTTCAGTCCTTCTAGGAATGCTGTTATTCATTTCTGAACTGTGTGTAGTTGGATGAATAAACACTGATTATATGTAAGATCAAATGAGTTTTGTTCAATAAGTTATGTTTGACTTTTAGTGTTCTATATATATACTCTCTCTCTCTCTATAAATATATATATATATATTAGTGTGTAGTTTTTCTCTCTCAGAGGCGTGCACATTTTTTTGTCAGTGAGCAAGGATTAGTAAAAAAACACCTGGGGCTTGTACAAGTTAGCAATACAATGAACAATAAGCTCATTGGACTTTTGGGCATAAAAAAACGTACCTTTTATCTTTGGTAAAATAGCACTGCAGTAAAATAATCTGCTGAAAGGAGTCTTACTCAGATTTTATTAAATCTTAAATAACCTTTGATCACGTTTGTTTAACGTTCTGTCAACGACTGAACTGATCTGACACAAACACAAAGTATAGTGTGGATATGGTACAGGATATGTAGGGATAATTCTCTGTGTCAGTTTCCTGCACTCTGGCTTTAGATGGCTCTTGCCATATGTTTACTCTTTGAGGCAGCACGCCATAAGAACCATGCATCATTGAGGATACCCTGTGAGTAGGCTCTCTGGCCTTTTTGTCTGTGTACAGTTACTTCACAAATACAAATGGTTCTAGTCAAGTTTAATTGAAAGAAGTTGAAGTGCTCAATAAACTTCCAAGCTTGTGAATTCAACTAAAACTCTGTGTCAAGTGTATGTTGGATGCCCCTTGATATTTTAACCATTACATAAGCACTAACAAAAATAAGAACAAAACCCAGGCAGCTGCTGTAATTGCGTTTATTATTTGAACATGTGAATTATTTCAAATGAATTGCATTTTCTTCATGGCAAGTTCCCACAGAATTACGCTGGGAAAATATGCTCACTGCTCCTTGTGAGACCACTACTAGTCTGGCTATTTGATCCGCTCTGATTACTAGTCGATAGGGCAGAAAGGGTCTGCAGCTTAACCAAGCTGGTCACTGGTCCATGCTCCCCTGAGAAAGGGCAGAAGGAAACCTCAATTGACAGTGCGTGGTGTGGGTTTTTTGAGTTTGTGTCTGAATCAGGGCATTTCCCAGAATGAGTAGCAAGAATGTGATTGGGCACAGTCTGCTGCAGCTGCATGACAGCGGAGGAGGAACTTTGTTCAGACGTGGGTCCTTGTTGAAGCTGGAAGCCAAAAGGTTGGTCTAAGGCTCTTGCTGCTTTGACAGCCGTTATTGGGTGGGGTTGTGGAGATTTGGTTGCCTGATCAGACTCCTTCCTGTCTGAACTGGGACTGACTCCTGAGGTGGATTTGCAGTGGATGGTGTGGTGCCGACGGAGGACAGCAGAGCGGGTGAAACTTTTCCCACACATCTCACAGGAATAGGGTTTTTCACCCGAGTGGGAGCGAATGTGTCGCCGTAGATCACCTGTACTTCCAAAGCTCCTCCCTACGGAAAACACAGACAAACACAACTTCTAATTACCTGTTCAACATAGGTTTCATGGCAAAACAATATACCCACATACAGTATGCCATATATCATGGTAATATGGTTTGACCAGACACACAGACACAGTTCAAATGATCTCACCCCTTTCTCCAGACATGGGGATACATACAGTTTTAGGGTGTAAGTAGTAAGCTACAAAGGGGCATCATATAATTGGTTTGTGGCAAATGCATAGAAATAGGTTCCAATTTACACAATCAGTGCCTTCTGTCCTCGAAAACTGTCTGAGAGTGTTTGGTAACATTGAATATTATTACAATAAATATAATTTCAGTCAGAATTATTACTTTCTCCCAATATCTACCATTCTAATGCACAGTGCCTATACTACCACCACCCTATGCATAGGGGACCAAGTGCCGGAAGAGGCACCAAAATAGCCTAATGATCATTGTAATAATCATAATGATGAGTCATTTAAATTTAAGATGAACCACAACTACATCGTACTAAATCATAACTATACTGATAACACCCAAATTCACTAAGCCCTGTCACCTAATGACTATAGTCCCCTAGAATTTCGTTGTCAATGTATTGACCAAATTAACTGCTGGATGAATAGACAAAAAGGTAAAAACTGAAACATGTCTTTGGTAAAAGTGAGGAGAGACTTAGGATTGCTAATTTCCCCTCCTTGTCCAGACTGTCTCTGCTGTGGGATGTTGCTGTAGTCTTTCCACCTGATCTACTGACCTACCCACCCCCACCAGACTGTCAGACATTAATTCTACTTTTAATTGCCACCATTGACAGAGTTCAGCTCTACTTACCCTTGTAATAGTAACGTTACAAACACTCGGTATACCCTCTAAGCTGCTCTACAATACTTGAATGCTCTCTCCCCATCGTATCCACTATTCATTGTATATGTATCATATATATCTATATATATACACCATCGTATGTTTGTATGCTTCGAGTACATTTGCCACATGTGTGCTAGCATGCTTATCCTCATAAGTGTATGAATTCATCTGCCTCTCCTCTCCCTTAAGTTTCCAATCTAGACTTAAGACCTAACTGCTCAGATGCTTTTTGTCAACTGATCAAATACACTCTACTTTTTATGTATTTACTTTTTTTTTATTTATTCTGTTTTTCTATATTTAGGCTCTATTCTCAGGCTAAGGTCTATTCTGGGCCTTTCTCTGAAAACAGCTCTATTGAGCTGTATTGCGGATTCTATTCCGGCTATTGCTCCATGGTTCTCTATTCCGTGTTCTGAAGGAGATTGGCAGGCCTATTTAGAGGCTCTCGTCTCGGGCCGAGCTCCGTGTCGATACACACTTTAATGTGTATCTTCTAAAGCAATGGCTTCTTTTTGCCACCCTCCCATAGAGGCCAGTTTTATGGATTTAATTAAGATTGTGGACTCCTACACCCCTATTTAAGCTACCGGACAGTGGTGACCTCCCTCGACAGGTAATATCTTCCTCGGATGCTTGGTTTTGGGGGGCAGGCTTTTCTACAGGCATCTGAGTGGTGTGGTGCAGCTTCCACCTTCTTCTTATGGATCCAATGGTGCTTCATTGGACTTCAAAACACTATATTTTCTTAAGAGTCTTTTCCTCACTTAAGCAGAAGGATGACCCAAATCAGCACAGGTACTCCAGTATGGTACAGTACACCCACGAGTATGGTTTTGAGAGTGTGACGTACTGTACCAGACCAGTGAGTGGAAGAGGGCTCTGTGTACTTCTGAAGGGACCGACATTTGATAATTAGTTTAATAGATATATTCCATAGGCAATAATTCAATATATCTGACCTACTGGTCATTTTAGTGTTATTATTCTAAGTTTCTCATGTGTATTCTGTTCCCGGCCTACATGAGGTGTGAGAAAGCCGTCACAGCTTCTCCCCCCCCTGACTAGAGACAGATACTAATTAGCATTTAGGTATCCACCCATCCCTTGCTTTCCCAGAGTTTAAAAGACTGTGATTTTCAAGAGACAGGCAGTGAAGGAGATTTAGGTGAACACGCTCAGTGAAATCTAGTTCTCTGTTCCTCCTCTGGTGCGCATCATTGAAAGAATAAAACCTGGACTTGGTTTTTCATCACAATCTGACTGAGTCTCCGATACATTTGGGATATAGAAATAATTCCTTTCACTTCACAGACAGCATAGTACAGCATCCCGGGTCCCAT
>NW_024880438.1:0-24965 GCF_900700415.2 Clupea harengus
TTGTCACTGACTTGTGTGTAAGCGGTGTCCTCTTTGGCCGTCTGTAGAAAAGCCAATGTATGAAAAAAAGAAGTGAATTTTACAAATATGCCAGAATATGACATGATCAAACAGTATTTAAAGAAAATATGAGACTGAATCTGCACTCTTTACAGAATTGGCAACAAAAGAACTGACAACAGTGATCAAATAAAACAGAAACAAAGAAAATTGTATAAATCATTGCATATTCTGCATTTGTACTCATACTGAAATATTAGCATTTTTAAAATGTCATTTACGCCAAGTTATGCAAAGGAACAAAATGGGGGAAAATCAAGACTTACAGCAAAAGAATGAAAAGCTTCAGAAAAATCAATACGTTTTACTTCACTCTGAATAGGAACGGAAAAAAGGATTGAATTAAAAAACATAACTCCATCAAAATACAGCCACCTTTTCAATTAATCATTAATAGGGTTGCTACATTTCAATGAAATTTAGGCACACAAGTCAGTAATAATCAAAAAACGTAACTGGCAAAAGCTCCTATTCTGTACCTTCACACTGGTCCCAGGCTAACATGAGACCCAGACAGCATGTCTCGAACCTCACACACACATATGTTCACTCATTTATTTGGGGCAATGTATTCGCAAGCACTTGGCCATGAGTACCACTATGAAAAGGGGACAGTTTTGAATATCTCAATCTAGGATGTCATTTGAAACCCAACAGATTCAAAAGATAACACATAGGCCCCAAGCTCGGCAGTGGAAACTTGACCAAACTGCCTGGTATTCAGGTATGTGATGGGTGGAAATTGGGTGGTTTTACTGTGGTGGTGGCATGACATGGTGGTGGAAGGGTCTCTGTTTGGTTAGAGCCACAAGTTTCTGTTGTGCTGCCCTAGTAACCGACTAGGGAAGTTGGTTCTCAAGCTAATTTAAAGTTTTTCTCTATACCTCTCAACTTGTTTGGATTAGAGTGTTTTAAAAGCCAAAATGAATTTAAAATTACATCAAAACATCTATGCATGATCACTGTGTTATTATCAGGCAAATGCATGTACGTTTAACGTAATCAATGGATTTGCATTTTTTTTCTTTCTGTTGTTTAAGGTTGGTGCTATAGCTCTTCAGGATACTTCAGTGTGAACCTCCTCCAGGCTGGGGACTAACACACAACCTTCGTCTCATGAGAAGTATCCTTAGCCCAGGGCTGAGTACAGTGTGAAGGTGATAAGTATCCTTAGCCCAGGGCTGAGTACAGTCAGTGTGAAGGTGAGAAGTATACTTAGCCCAGGGCTGAGTACATTATGAAGGTGATAAGTATCCTTAGCCCAGGGCTGAGTACAGTGTGATAAGTAGCCTTAGCCCAGGACTGAGTACAGTGTGAAGGTGATAAGTATCCTTAGCCCAGGGCTGAGTACATTATGAAGGTGATAAGTATCCTTAGCCCAGGGCTGAGTACATTATGAAGGTGATAAGTATCCTTAGCCCAGGGCTGAGTACAGTGTGAAGGCACAGACAGTAGGACCACATGAAGTGGGTTAGAAAAAAATAAACAACAAAACAGACTGTCTGTAGTTATACATGACTAATAGACATCTGTATGTCTACACTACAGTAGCTCGTGTTGTATGCCATCTTGCCTATTGCTTACAAAACGATGTCCAAAACAATCACAGAAAGTTCATATATAGGTCCTTAGTTTGAGGGCGATCGCGGCTGGCGGAAACAGAAGCACATGCGTAGGGCCAATGATTTTCCGTTTAAAAAAAATGCATTTTCCGTTTCAGCTCATTTTGTTCACCCTGAGGTTGATGAGATTGATGGCTTAAAATGAGTGAATAATATGTGCCCTTCTTAGATTGTTGTTTGCCAGCCATCAACAGAACAGAGCGCGTGAATGTGACTGAATGTGGCTTTAGCGGACGTGTGTGGGTCAACTGTTGAAAAGGGGGGCGTGGTCGGAGCAGAGTTCAGCGCAGACGTGACATTTTCTCAGTGGTTTTGTTCTTTAATTAATGTTTGTTCATCGTTGCAATCGTTGTTGTGTTTATTTGAAAGAAATATAGCCTTGCAGCCCAAAATACAGGGGAATTTGGGTGATTTGTATGCACAAAATGATATTTCCGTTTCAAAGTTGCAATTCCGTTTCAAAGTGTTCATTCCGCGAATTCCGTCCGTTTTCCGTTATCGCGGAAAATCATTGGCCCTACATGCGCACTGTTGCACAAAAAGACATGATTCCAAGCGAGCGGTGAAGGAGTGGTCAGACATGATTCCAAGCGAGCGGTGAAGGAGTGGTCAAAGACATGATTCCAAGCGAGCGCTAGTGGTCAAAGACATGATTCCAAGCGAGCGCTGAAGGAGTGGTCAAAGACATGATTCCAAGCGAGCGGTGAAGGAGTGGTCAAAGACATGATTCCAAGCGAGCGCTGAAGGAGTGGTCAAAGCTCAAAGACACTACGTGGGCATAGCCAGGCTGAAGTTAATTAGTGAAACGTTTGGATAAAGAGGACCTATTATGTTTTTCGGATTTTCCCCCTTTCTTCTAGTGCGTTACATATCCTTTTGTGCATGTTAACAGTCTGCAAAGTTCGTAAGCCCAAAGTACACGGCAGAGGGAGTTACTCTCTCCCACAGAAAGCACTTTTCTCAGCTGCCTGAAACAACTTGTTGGAATTCCAGCCCTTTTCCCTTGTTGCAAAATGACGCAATCGCGTCACACACCCTTACTGCCCGCCTAGCTGACTAATCCGAGCACATTGGGTTCATCAAACATTGACATTGAACACTGCTGAGCAAGCCTTTTAAACTGAATGAGTCAGACGAGATTACAATCTAGAGAGATGGCTCTATCGCCGCAGGTTCTAGACAGTGTTTTAGAAGGAATAAACCGCAGTGCCTCTGGTCAGACCAGTTTTAAAATACACTAGCCACATCTCTCCAACTGACTGTTATATTGTTATGGGTATGGGATTTTAAAATACACATCTCTCCAACTGACTGTTATATTGTTATGGGTATGGGATTTTAAAATACACTAGCCACATCTCTCCAACTGACTGTTATATTGTTATGGGTATGTGATTTTGAACCTGTTAAATAAGAAAATGTTTTTCCTCACAGATATGACATGCTATCGTTATCATTTTGTCAAAATCGATATAGTCCATCTCATGTCCATTCTGGAGAATTAATTTAGGCCTAAATGTAAAGTGTCCAAAGCTCACATCTGAAATGTTAAATGTTTCAGCAGACATTGTGGGACTTGTGGGAGCAGAAGAAACCTGTTCAGTTTTTTTTAGTAGGCTACATTCAGCCCTTTCCCAAAAAGCATTATCTACATATGGTATGGTGATCGAAAGAATGATCTTAAGCTTTTACTGCAACAGCACATTAGGTTTGTCTCAGGTAACTAAGGTATTCGATGTTAATTCGATTGAAACGTTATCCTTTATGAAACGCAAAAGCAGCAGTGACCAGTATGAATGGGGAATGCTTAAGATATGGGAGGTTGCGAGCCATCTTTATGTTGATGAATCTAAGGACCTGGGCCAGCCTGAATGCAATGTCTTTCTGTATTCCATTACGGCCAAGAAAAGAGCTCTTTTGGGGAAAATGTGCTGGTGTGGCACTGCATTACTTCTTCGGCCTTTGTCTAATAAGACTCCAAAATGTGAATAGAAATAATAAGAACTTTTGTCTATTCACATCATGGACGACATTCGCTTGCTGCTGACTGAGCACTTAAATTAAGTTGGACAAATTAGAAGACACTCCAGTCTTTCAAGGAGTTTAACCTTTTCAAAAAAACATTTTATAATTTTTGTTAAAGTCTGCCAGAATATGTGTGAACTGTGTGTGAGGACTTCAGCCGTTTTCGCTGTCAAACTAGGGCCCACAACGTCATATGTGAGAGCAGTGTGAAGGTGCCATTTATGTGCAACAGAAGAATAAGAACCTCCATTCCAGAAAATAATGTCCCACACTAACCTTCTTCTGGCGCGAGCGACACACTAGAACGATGAGGACCAGCAGAAGGATGGCGCCCATCCCCACAATGATGAGGGGGAAATTGGACACCAGTGTGACAATGAGCAGCAGAGTCCTCATCTGGGCAGCAGATTCATCATCAATAGTGGCAGTCTGGAGACACAGACACATTTACAGGTAGGTTAAGGGATATTCATTCACTCTTTCTCTAATAGTTCAACAACTGCTCTTTACATTTCAGTCGGTGTCAGGACTGCAAAACTTCAAGGAGTATCTCTTACCTCATTTACATACATGAGGGGGAAAATAGTCCCATTGAGGTGTTTTGTTTTACTGAAAAAAAGAAGGAAATGTGGTTAGAATGCAAGGCTGTTAACCATTGACATTTGAAATATTGAGCTAGATGCATGTCAGCATCATTTGTGTGATCACACTCACGGGAAGCCACTGACTCTCTGCAGGATGATGTTCAGTTGGGCTCTCTTGCAGGCACGGATAGGCAGGCCTGTCGTCTGGAGAGGAAATCATTCATGTTATTTAACTACATGCACCGATTGCTCATAATGAGCTATCCAAAAGGTGGTTAAGTCATCTGTTATCAGGTTAATCAGAGAGCAGAAATGTCCACCCATGCTTCCTAAAGACTGTGCCCATAGGTTGGACTGCCACGGTGGGCACTTTTCACACCATACATTCAACCAGTTCACTTCACTTCACTTCAGTTCAGTAGGGTTGAGATCATGTGACAACACTGACTAATTCATTATAGAAAAAAAAAAAAGGAGCTGACTTCTTCCTTAAATAGGTCTGGTATAATTTGGAGCAGTGCTTTGGTCATTGTCCTGTAGCAGGAGGAAACTGGCTAAAGTCAAGCACCATTCACAGGGCATGGCATGGTGTTGCATAACAGTATCAAATCTTGACTAGGGAAGGCCATCACACTTCCGCCCTTACCAGCACCCAAGCACATTGTTTGCCACTGTGCTTGACAGATAGTATCAAGCACTAGTCCATGACGAAACACATTCGATTTCTGTCCATACTTTTTTTTACAATTATCCTCCATCTAGTGTCTGCCATTACTAGTTCTAATGTAAATATGCAAAAGAACAGTCTGGACTCGTTGAGCATCTGCCAATGAACATATCCAAGTGTGGCACCCGAGGTATATGAGGCATACAGTGTGTGGGTAGCAGAAAAGAATGCACTTTGAGGTAGTAATACAGCTGTGCACATTTTCTACCTTGCCAATTATCCCAAACGTATTTGTATCTGGTCCTCTATTCTACACTGCATTTTGGTTTTGATAAGGAACTAGTTTTGGCATCATCTTCAAATCTTCAAAATGTATGGTATATGGTCATTTGTTTCCAGTAGCTGCCCAGACTGTGCACTATGTAGTTCTGTGATCCAGGATGGACCTCCAGGATGGACCACCCCGCAAAATGTAAGAAAAGCTTTTAAGGCATGACATTGCCAACTGTATTGCCAAGTTAGCATGCCAGCAAGGTTTTATTAGTGCCAACTGTGCTGTTGTTGTTTTTTTAAAGTGGCATTATGTAGGAATTGTACTTCAGGGTTAGGGTTTGGATTAGCAGTTTTACCTTAAAATTGGGGCGCTACAATGACGTTTAATATGGAGAATCACCTCCGTGCCAATGCCATACCAGGGTCTGTGGGCATATTACTGCGTTGTGTAGTTTTGCCTGAAGCCGCCCGGTTACTACTGTCTGCCGAACTAGTAAGTAGCTTATTTGCCGTCTTGCTTTGTCTTGTGTTGCACTTGCTTGATGTTTGACTGTGTTAGGAAAGTTGTTGACTCACTAGTTTGTCATAGTAAGCTAATTTCAAGAGGTTTCGCTAGGTTTAGCCGCTAGCATCTCGTTAGCGATTAGCAATTCCTACATAATGCCACTTTAAGTTAGCTAGTTAGTGTTAGACCAAAAAAAAAAAAACTCCTTATTATTGCTTTAAACTTGGTTTTGAATGGTCAATTCACCATAAGTGCAGTAGAAATGAAAAGCACTACATGTCCTTCAAATGTTTTACATTCATTTCATCAAACTACTAAACCTACCGGATTCAGGTCCAAATAGGTTTCATGGTCTTCCTTATTTGGGTTCATCCCCTCAATGGCATTTATGTATTTGTCCTCAGCCTGATAGAAGTGTGGGAAGGAGACGACTATTGGTGCACCTGAAGAACACAGAGGAGAAACAAAGGGTTTTAAACATCTTATCTTAATGGAGCACAACAAGCAACGTACAAAAATGTAACATAGCTTGCATTAAATAGCAGGTATACCAATCCATCCAGGATTTTGAGATGTTTGTTTGTGATCAAAATGACAGAACGTGTGATGGTGGTTTCTAAAAATTTGCAAGAACTTGTTTCTCTACAAACTCCACTTAAAATGTAGGGACTCTTCAAGCTGGGCCCAATTTTTAGATCTTTTTGGGTCTAAACTTTTACTAAGAACAATTAACGCTCGAAATCGGTCCAATATGGAGTTAGAACGCTATAACTGGCAACCGCAAAACGGCTATACAAGTAATCCCATAGGGCAAGCATCTGCGTCAAAGTAAACCGCTTGTTAACACCACTGACAGGCTCATAATGTTATTAGCCCATTTGTATGTATTCAGTCGGTCGTCTTGAGTGGAGATGGCATTTAGACGTGTCCGACAACATGGAAAGGTGTCTATTTACCTAAATAACTGTTAAGAAACTGTAGAAAATTACAGTATTCAAAATCTGTTGACCATTCCTGGCCTAACATCACTGATATTCTACTTACTGAAATGATCCTTCAATAGCCCTATGCGTGAATTTAGGAATGGGCCTTTACTTTTAAATGCCATCTCCACTCAAGACGACCGGCTGAATAAATACAAATTGGCTGCAACAGTTGGACACAACAACGTGCCTTAAGTATAAGATCGTGTTTGAACTTTGAACTCTATTCAAAATTTCACAACTGAATGCAAGGCAGAATAACATAATGTGTAAGTAGTTCATTCAACTTTAAAAGAGAGAACAGTTGAGCTGTAGATCCAGCTGCGTCATGAACGTTAAGCTTACGTCTAATACCGAACTAACTTGACTGCGATCATCAAGCCATCACACACCTGACACCAAACGAGTGAGAAGCAGTGGTAGTGGTGGTTGAGACAGACCGTGCCTAACCTTATGCCACCACCAGGGGGCCAGAAGAAGCAGAAATGAGTAGCAGCAATCAAGGCTTATTTTCTGCGATGTTACCACATCACAATTTATGTGATAAATGAGAAAATATGCAGCGCTACGCAAAAATGTTTTTGCATTGAATTTGCAAATCACGTAAACATGAAGGGACTGGTATACTCAGAGATATCATTACATAATTTATCATCACATTTTGTGTATTTGAAAAATGTGATTAGATATCATGGGAAACTGGGGAGCTGCCTCGTCCTGTTGATGTGAAGTCTGAGGTAAACTCATTGTGCTTTTGAAAGTCAAGGCTATGACTGTGAGGAGGAAACACATGAGGAACTGTGTGTTCTTAGACATTAGAACATTTGAAGTGTCCGTGTGGAGATGGGCCAAGAGTGTGGCCACTGAGACAGAGGTCGTTCATATTCAAAAGACAAGGCAAGCAAAGACTTAATTTGCTACATGTGCTTATATTCATTAACAGTAATATTAGAGATAATCACATCACTATCACCTTTCATTTCCATTCCAAGAAAATAAATACTTCTTAAAATGATTGAGAAGTGCAACCACATTCATCACACCTCATAAGCCTACTCTAAACATTCATATTATATAAAGCAATACTACATATAGCCCACCACTGGATTCTGTCATTTGCTTTTTTTAGGCAGACGTGCATCGACTGGTTATGACAAAGGTCAAAGCAGGACGACATGTCGCAACCCAAATGCTGCATTGCCATCAGTTAGGTAAATGGAAATTGGGTAATTGATTAAGCCACAGCAGTTTAGTTTGCTGACAGTTGTACATCACCGGTGTCTTTCAGAACACGCATCACACTCAAACTGATCTAAGCACAAGAAAGAAAACGTTACCCGCTTATATTATGTTTTACAAAAGAGCCTCATTGTAAACCACCATTACACTCCCTTCACAAATGTATGTTTGGGGCTCTATTCAAACGAAACTTTAAGGGTACATCCACTGTCCATTTTTATATTCCTCACCACGTAGCCATTTTTAAATATCATAAGGTTTGGAGATGGACATTCAAAACCTCCACAAGTTATTTTGGTAGGAGATAAAATGACATCAAATGAAACTGCTTTGAAGCGTATGAGTTGGCAGCCCTGATAATAATTTACATAGCTAGACCAAAATACCTGTGCTAGGCTACTCTATTTAGGCAGCCAACAGGAAAATCACAAACAAGTGATTCTTACATGGTTGTCACATAAACATGTCACATGTTTAGGATTATCTTTCTGGTGTGAATCACGTATAGGACAACATCAACCAATATTATTATTATTAGTGGAAGAAGTCTGCCACTCTTACATGATTCAAGAAATATTGATTTGATATTATGCTTACTAGCAGCAGTGATTTACAGAGGAAAGCAAGTTTAAGATGAAGTTATCCAAGAGTGGCTGTAAACCTCCTAAATAATGAACCATGTTTGTGTGTCCAAGAGAAAGCTCATACAACAGCCTGTAGAGTAAACACACAACCCATTACATCTGAAGTGTATTGGTGTATTAGGGAGGGAGTTTTTGTTTACCTTCCCGGCAGACGCTGACTTTGAGCACACCTTTGCCCAGGCAGTCACCAGCAGGGACACAAAAGCCGGCGTTGGCAGGATTTTTGTCCGGGCTCTCTAGCACGTCAGAAGGCGGGGCAAACCGGTACGCAGGAATGCCCTTTACAACCTCGTCCCTCACATAGCCAAGATGAATGGATCTGTTATCAGTGAGTTCAAAGAACAGTTCAGTGATAGCTTGACAAGGATTCAATGAGATATAGTACACACACACACACACACACACACACACACACACACACACACACACACACACACACACACACACACACACACACACGTTACATCAGCATAAGAATCTGTCAATCATCATGGAAGGGGAAACGGAACTAGAAACATAACTAAAATGTTCGCATTACTGCAAATCTACCATCATCAGCCTGGGAAAAACGCCTGGTGATTATTTAATTTTCCTTATATTGATTTTGCCATGACCTTCACTATGTAGTTCAGCAGGATAACAATAATTTCATTCTCCTATAAAGTCTAAAGCTGATTTGAGCACAAAAACATTGGGGTCGCTAAGGCAACGCTGAAAATGACAGTGAGCTACATCGCTAGTATTTCTTTAGGAGGAACCTAGTTCAACTTCAGCTTCCATGTACAAAACAAAAAACTGGTCTCTTAATATCCTCGGGTTTCCAGTAAGAACTGGGTGTGTTAAGTTGTTAAAGCAAATACACACCTAGGGTATTATGGGATATTTTACACGTCATGTTTAACTTCAAGACAAACATGAGCAAAAGCACACAAGACAGTGACAAATAACATCGTTTCATTTGCCACAACCAAACTGGTTTCAATAACAACAGAAATTACACAAACTGATCAGGGATCAGTAGAAGAACATAGACTGTACCGGCACAAGTCGGCTGCAAAAATGTACAACAGTTCATCTCTTGATAGGAGAGGGTGGAACACACTGCCATCGGTCCCATTGATCATGTTGCTCTGGTTGGATGACCACCATGACATTTGCCTGCAGGAGACCAAAAACACACAAACATACAGTCAGTCACCAATGAATTAGGATCCAAGCCTGTTTGGAATGCTTTCCAAAGCTAAATGTTACTGAAATGCTATCGAAAGCTAAATGTTACTGAAATGCTATCGTGTATTGAAGAATCCACTTGTACTTGCACCATTTGTTTCAACCCTTATATGTGAACATATCTTGACAAAATCATTCAGATATTTACCGTAATCCATTCCACGAGTCGATCTTTCCGTAGTTCAAGTAATCGTTTTCACCAGTATTGAAGACAAATTCTCCTTCATGGGTTCCATTTTTCTGTGTGGTATTTAAAAAAAAAAGACTTTGCTATGAACGCTACTGTGTGCATTTTAAGTGCTGTACAGAAAGTGAAAAGGCAATTTTGTGTGATTTTCAGTACTGTGTCCTGACACTCAAAACACTAGGGGACCGCCTATAGTACAACCATAAACGCAGTACCCAAACATGATATTGAAAGTAATGTTTAGAAATGTAAGAGAAATGAAAGAGAAAAAAAGGGTTTATTCAACTAGTAAAAATAGCTAGAGGACATGAACTAGAGAAGGATCCATCTACAAAATCAAGACTCTTGCCTCATAGAATATCCCTGGAACAAATAGAAAACAATAGAACTTGGAATTGTTTTTCGATCATAGTGGCGATACCATGCTGCCTGTGTTGGTCACAGTCACTGGTTGAAACTGATCTTTGCTCCACACAGTATCTGCATTTATGGCTTGTAAACAAGCAAGCCAGAGGAAATCACTCAAGGACAAATGTTAGTGGTCCCATCCCTTCTAAGATATACACACCCTCTTGGACTTTCATAACACACTTGCACGTGGGAATATCTGCCACTATCTTGTAGGGCGTTCCGCTGGGCAGCAAAAGCCCCTCAAACCTCCCGCTTGACTCGAGGAGATGAGTCTACAAATGTGCTCACTTTAAGGAGCGCTCCATGCTCAAACCTCCCGCTTGACTCGAGGAGATGAGTCTACAAATGTGCTCACTTTAAGGAGCGCTCCATGTTCAAACCTCCCGCTTGACTCCAGGAGAGGAGTCTACAAATGTGCTCACTTTAAGGAGCGCTCCATGTTCAAACCTCCCGCTTGACTCCAGGAGAGGAGTCTACAAATGTGCTCACTTTAAGGAGCGCTCCATGTTCAAACCTCCCGCTTGACTCCAGGAGAGGAGTCTACAAATGTGCTCACTTTAAGGAGCGCTCCATGTTCAAACCTCCCGCTTGACTCCAGGAGATGAGTCTACAAATGTGCTCACTTTAAGGAGCGCTCCATGTTCAAACCTCCCGCTTGACTCCAGGAGAGGAGTCTACAAATGTGCTCACTTTAAGGAGCGCTCCATGCTGCCATGCAAGTGAGCACTTGTGTGAGGTGTGTTTGACATACATTCAAAGCGATGACAGGAGGACAAAGACGACAATTAACCCAAAATGCAATGCAGATGCTCACCTTATACATGAGTCCAAAATACTCATCAACGTCAGGTTTCAAGGAGTGCAGCTTGGACATCAGAGGATGCTTGAAACCCCAAAGAATCTCTTGAACTGTTCGGGTCATGAAGATATTGATGCCCTGGGAGTTCATCCAGATGGACACCGCAGTGCGAAGGAAAAATGAGTAGGAGTTCAGCTCATTCATCACAGCCTACAAGGAGAGAGAGAGAGGAAGGCTGAGCAGAGGGTTTCTGGGGAAAGGTCATTTGGCATAAGAACCGGTCATGTTCCAAAACAGACCGTAGAGAAGCTCAAACACAATAGACACAAACGCATACTCACCACAACAGGAATGTTGACTGTTGTCAAGAGGTCAACCTCTGGATCTCCCACAGACTTATTCCGCAAAAACACAAAGCTTTTTGGATTCAAGGCATAAATCTTTGTGCCATTCTCCAAAAAAGTCACATTTTCTCGTGGTCGATATTCCCTGAAAGAGCATGACCGATACATGTGAAAGTAGCCAACACACACTTCCAACACCTTAAAATCTCATAAATCGTAATTGCTTTGGGAAAAGGAAACGCATTGGTTGTTTATGTTGCAAGCTTGACACGTCCTTGACAGTACGCCAATGTTTTACACTGAAACCTTGATAATAATCAAGATGTTCCTGGCAGTCACAACAAAGATGAGGGGCATTTCTCAGGGACAAAACAGGGATTTCCTTGGAAATGACATCCGTTTAACCCACAACCAGTCAAAAGTTTGTGAACCAGACACCATGTTTATATTGACATGTTTGCCCTGCAGATTTCCTGAGTATTTCCGTGCAGCTGAGTATATTGGCCACATGATCTGCAAATGCAGCCCTTCAGGGAATGATTTTTGAAAAAAAAAATTCCAAGCTGGCGTATTCAAACTTTTGACTTCAAGTGGTGTATCTTGTATTTCCCCAGTATAAACTAAACATCTGTTAAGGAGACACTTAAAAAATGTTTTTCCCATACCTGTAAGTGTAGGGCCCTATTTGTGTAACCGAAGGCTTTCCGCCAGCTAGAACAACATCGGGGTTGGAGACGTTGAAGAAATAATACTCCATGTAAACGGGTGGAGGTGGGTTGATCCAAGAATCTAAGACTCGACTGTTTTTAGTCAAAGTCATTTCCTGAAGAAAAAGAAAAACAGAGGTCAAGGCACACAACTGACAATGTCCCCTTGTCAAAACATATGCAGGCAAAACATCACAAGGCCACTCATTTCCAAGTATCTGTGAAATTCCTACAAGATATATATATATATATATATGGTTAGCTACAATATTTGCTACAATCATTCTCTGACTCCTTATGAAGTTTACAAAGCGGTGTAAGCAAAAATATGTTTATCTGCAATGTTAATGAGTAAACAACATCTGGGGGGGGAAAAAAAAAATCAAACCTAGGCATCTACTAAAACTAGGCCTGAAAAAAATGACTGTTCAAACTAAAAACTGTTACAATACAAAACATTTAATAAAAGATACAGTTTGCATTTCTGGCGAAAGGTTTCTGATATATGAGCTCAACAGCCAATCAGATTTCACCCCTCCCTTCCGTGCTCCTCACAGTGTGTGTAAAGTGTGGTTGAAACAGATCATGTTAATATGAAATGTTTCAGAAATCAGAACAGCTCAACTTGACATTGGCATGGTGTGACGAAAAAGGTAGCCTTGAGCCTTTAAACTTGAACCACCTTCAACTAAGATGGCCTTCAGTTAAGATTAAATCTCATTGCAAAGAGCTAATTTACCAACCTTGGGAATGGGGTGAGAGGCAGTTGTCATGCACCAATCAACAAAACGAAAATATTTTCAAATCCTTCATACAAATTCAAATAAACATACCACAATCATCTTTACACATGCTCAATCCATTACCCGTGGGAATACCCCACACAACACTACAATTAATGAGGAACATTTTATTTATTTATTTTTTTAAGGAAAATGAGCCAACCAAGTTGAGCAGTACCAGATTGTATAAACGAACTGGCATGTGTCAATTATCCTACATGCCCAAGAGGCTATATACGATATATTGTGTAGATAGATCTTGTGTAGGTGAAATAACTAGACAATTACACAATATCATCATAGCCTACACATTTGGCATTGATAGCGATTTAACACTTCTGTGTCGGCAATGTTGCCTCACACAGGCATAAAGGCGATGGTTCTGTATTTTTAATGCTGACCTTACATTTTAAAAGAGCAACTTCCTACTTTTTGGCTGGACAGCGCTGTCAGCTTTCGAAGGCACAATTTGACCTCTGAGACAAACCCTACATTTTGGAGATTCCTCTTTAGGTCGGTACCAGGCACAAATAAAAGTTGGAGGGCAATAGAATTCCAAGTATTTCAGAGGAAGGTGGTCTCGCTATCCTTTTGCAGTGAGAAGACCCTTCCCCCTACGCATTCTCCGAGACACCTCCCAACCACCGCTACACTAGAGCTGACCGGCATATGTAGGAATAGACATGGAGCCCCACCGAGACGACGGAAGTAGAGGTTAACCTAAACTCAACGATAGAATATGATTTCGCATCACATGGTCGGTTGATTTGAGATTGGAAATTGGCCGTCTGTCTGCCCCCTACACGTGGTATAACATTAAATGTTCAACAAAACGTTACAGAAAATCGCCCACACAAGAAATCATTAGTTAATATCGGTATGTACTGCTTGGCTACACTTTCTCAGTGACTGGAGAACGAAATAAACCCTTTCCTGTTACACTGATTCGTTAGCGTTACACCCTATAATTTCCGCATCAAGTTAACGTTCCATGACTGAAGAGATTTAAGAAGCCCAGCCTAAATGAACGCTTACTGTTGGTTTAACGTTACTTGAATTATACCTTTAGCTACAAAGCTAACAAACCACACTTGCTGAAAGAGACCATCTTACCTTTTTCAAGCGACTGTGGATCATCGTTTGGAAGACTTGAGCCACAAGCAGCGCGATCCCGAGAATTAGTAGATGAGCACAGACAATTCCCGTACCATAAATGGCACACGATCTTCTCGTCATATTGTAATATGAGAGTATGACTGATGTAGATTAAGCCAAGTTTTACCCTACCTAATACTAACGCTGAGAGTCTCTGACAACCGCTTCTCTCTTGAATCCGGTTTTCTTTCGTCTTTCCTCGGCAAAGTACTGATCGACTGACCTTTCGGACGCCCTGTCCTTTACTTTACTTCAAAATAAATTTCCTTCAACTCTTAACACAGAGACACCATGCCTCTTCCGTGGTTTCGACAGAGATAAGTGCAGCTGTGACAATACCAGCTGATGTGCAGTGGACGGAGGAACACCTCTGCTCCCTCCCTACTAATTTAAATGAACACGGTCATGCGAGCACAGACGTTTGGGTGATTGAGGCAGTGGGTGTGTTTTAGCTTCACACTATAATATAGTAAATCCTTACCAGTTATTGTGAGGTGATTTTTGGTATTTTCCAAGCAATGTTGATCAAGTTCCACTGCATCTAACCAGATTAATGACTAGATTAACTTGGAAAACAATGACTTTATAGTCGAAATGGTATCGCATGTCTTGTACAATTCATGGCTGGCCAAGGTTCTAAATAATTATAACGATTGTAAACAATACTGAAATGATTTGGCTTAACCTACTTAGAGATTTGTTTTACAAGTTTTAGAAATAGACTCCCGTATGTTGTTCCCGGGTAAAATAATATTGAAGTCAACATTCATAAGAGACACCACAATGTTCATAACCGATACAAGCTAATTCTATGCAAGAGTAATGTTCTGTATTTGTATTTTGGCAAAACTCCTATGGCAGTTATGGTATTCTGAACGGTTCCTTAAGAATCTCCACTGGCCACATGAATAATGTCATGTTGCAGACAACAACGACATTTTTCGTAATCTCTTTTGTTTAATGAACTCTGAATACTATTGGCTAAGGCTGTCCCGGACCACCATCTGAAGACCACTCCCCCTGCACTGAGATTGGTCAAACGCCGATGAGTGTGATGCAGAATTTGATCGACTGATTTTAGGGCGGGGTTTCATTAAAGGTAGAACGAGAAATCCCTGCATGGCCATCAGAGGCTCACCAGAGCAGTCGAACTGTTCAGAAGAACTGGTCCAAACCTCCGACAGTAATATTCTGTAACTGTGCTTTGTAAATAGAGACAGTTGTTGAAATAGTTATTGACAAAAATACATAGTAGACCCAATGTGTGGTAATGGGGTAGGTGTAATGCAGAGAAAGGTCATCATTGAAAGCTTATAACAGGAGGTTTGGTTTTTCTGTTGAAGAAATGAGAACTATTGTATTCATGGTGATTGTGAAATGAGTTGACAACAGAAAGACATGGAAGACCCAACATGTGGTAATGATGTAGGCTTAATGCAGAGAAAGATAATCATTGAAAGTTAGTACCAGGAGACCTTGTTGAAAATGTAACAACTGTTTTATACCATGTGCATGGTGAGTTTTTAAACATAGCAGTGTTTCTTGCAGTGGAATTTTTCAAAATTTCAGGTACAGCATCGCAATGATGTTTAATTAAAGAAGGATGTCTGAAATTAGTATCTTCATATGAAGTGACCTCTTTGCCTAGTATTTTAACATCCTGTGACTACGTACATTTATTTTAGTTCATTGCCCCACATTTTTGGCAAAAGCCGAAGTTGCTTTATAGAATGCAGACAGACAGCAAAACAAAGCAAAAACATATAAACCAATTAAACACAAAGTGCTGTGTTATATTATACTGGAACTACTCAAAAAACTAAGGTAAAAATATTACACACAATTATATTGAGCAAATTCACAATTGTGCTTTTTCAGGGCATACCGTCAAATAAATCATGGAAAAAGAAGCCAAAATCAGCAAAATGAGCAGGGTGTAGGATTTAGGGGGATCCATTAACAGAAATGGAATGTAGTATTCGTAATTATGTTTTCATAATTATGTTTCCATTAGTGAATAATCAGTTGTATGTTCTGTATGTGCGTATAGAGGGATGATAAGAAGAACTAGTAGTTCTTCTTTTCTTCTTTGCTGATGCATTACATGGCAAAAAGCATAGCAAGATGACCTCAGATGTAGAAAACATCCACGTGATGACCACTGCTGACTAAGTGCTGTTGCGTCAGAGAATGCTAACTTCTTTCTACATCCCTAAATCAGAAAAAGTTGGGACGGTGTGTCAAATTTAAATTAAAACTGAAAACAGTGATTTGAAAATTCTCTTTGACCTGTATTACAATGTAAACAATACAACAGCACATTATTTGATGTTGTACCTCATGAATTGTATTGTTTTTTCAAAATAAACACTTAATTAAATTTGTATTCTTGCAACATATATCAAAACACTACACGAGATGTTTAGGGACTGAAGACACCAAGGCTCTGCCTCCTATTGTGTTTTTTGATATCCTTGTAATGACAAGGAGATCCACACTCTGGGAACGAAGTGGTCTTGGTGGGGAGTAAGGGACAGATCATTCCGTGAAGTAATTTGGTGCCATTTAGAGCTTTGTATGTTTGTAGCTTTGTATGTTTGTATGTCAATTGTACTTTTGACTGGGAGTCACGTACAGGTGAGATATGTTCATATTTTTTATTTCAGTGCTGTGATGGACTATAAAGCTAGGTTGCAGAGGTCTGTTTAAACTCGTTGCCAGGGCCTATCTGGGATCAGAGTGGGCTGTGTGTCTGCTCTGCGCTGTGCTCTCTTATTCTTATTGGTATCTCTGACTGCCTGAAGACGCCCTTCTCCTTGTTTAGTTTCAGTCCATCCTTTTCCCTTTCTCTCCAGCACTTCGCTGAGGCGCTTCTCGTGTACTTCCAGATTGTCCCGGTATACGGTCACATCGTCCATGTAGACGACTACCCTCTCCAGGTTGGCTAACAGTTCATTCATCTTTCTTTGAAAGATTTCTGGTTAAAAAAAAAAGATAGTCTACGGGTGCAGTAACGCCCAGTTGGAGTGATGAACGTTGTGAGTGGGCTGCTTTCACATCATAAGTGGATCTGCCTAACCCCACGTGCTGCGTCTAATAACACAAACACTGTTGCCCTTGCTAACTTAGAGTCTCATTTGTGATGGGCAGCATGTACCCCTCTCTCTCTATGTTATTATTTAGGTCGTTTAGCCCTCCCCGGATATGCACTGAGCCACTGGGATTGATGACTGGGACCACTGATGAGCACTAGTCAGTCGGCTGTGTCACTGTAGCGAAGACCCCACCCAGACTTGAACCCAGGTCTACAGGCTGCCAAACATGCACTCTGACCGCAACACCAAGGAACCAGGCTCATTGGTATGGCAGTCAGAGCACATACTCATGTGGAGTGACGGCACTCCGTCACAGTCCCTCCCTCTATGACCCCCTTCTCTGCAGCTCATCTTTGCCTTGAGGTAGCGGTGGTCATGGCACTCTGTGTACCTATGGCACATCCCCCTCTTTCAGATGGATCTTTACAGGCTCAGTGTTTGTTGTGTCATTCTCTCCAAAAGGTGCGCTGATCTGATTCAGCCTCCACACTAGCCCCATCTCTGTAGCTGTCTCATGGGTAAGTAGGTTGCTAACCCTAACCCTAACCCTAACCCTCACCCTCCACACTAGCCCCATCTCTGTAGCTGTCTCACGGGTAAGTAGGCTGCTAACTGCCCTTCCACTGCACAGGTATGAGCAGTGTGCTCTTTTAGAGGTGCACAGAGAAGTCATTACCTGTATCTGGTCAACCAACAGAAATGATCTGACTCTGTGGCTTTATTTTGATTGAATACCGCAAATGGGCTTATACCAGCAGTCACATTAAATATTGTATATTCTAACCTAATATCAATGGGCTTATACCAGCAGTCACATTAAATATTGTATATTCTAACCTAATATCAATGGCAATGCTGGGCCTTCAATGCATCACATTGATTTACTATTGGCATATCATTAATTATGATATATATATTTCCACATCCTTACTGTACTCTTATCTCTGTTTCTCTCTTTTATTTGTGTGAGCTGTCTGTTAATATGTGTTTCACATCCCTGCCTCTGCTTATTGTGGCCTTGCATTAGTTGTGTGAGTTGAAGTGATTGTAAAGTGCTCCCAGATGGCACTGGTTGATTTGAGGATTGTATTTATTTAAAAGACGTGTGGTAGCTGTATTAAGTATATGTATAGGCAAAAGCCAGGTGTGCCTTGCAATCACGATCCAACTGTTTGTTTATGCAATGGGCTGAGCTGATTCTAAAAAGTGCTTTCTTTTCATCAATTTGTAGACAATTGTTAACCAGGTAGCTTCCTAGACAGCAACTTGAAGAAAATGATCAAGCTTGCTGATTTGGTTACAGCAGATGTCAGACATTCCAATCATTAACATTAAACACTTAGTGCAGCAAAAAAGATCTGCCCCATGCTTCACACTGTGTTAAAATGCACATTTGACCTGTTCATACTGACATACCAACTTGGTCGTCACCAATCGTTTGAGTCAGCCTGGGAGGTGGCCTCCATCCTAACAACAGTAGCTCTTGTAGTTGCATTCTCAGTTGTAATATTTCTAGGAGTTTTGTTGTGAGGGTCCTTTAAAATAGGAGAATATGCGGCACCGAATCTGTGCATGCATCAAGGCCAATGAACCAGGATCATCACGTATAGCCGCATCGTCATCGCTATTGTCACACCGGCGCGAGCGATATGTGAGCGATCCATATCTGATTTGATTGTTGTTTGCACTAGATTGTTCTCATGTTGAAGTGTTTAACTTTTTATATTAGGTATTTGATATGCTCATTGGTGAAGCCAATGCTCCCACCGGAGATAAAAATAATTCAGCAGAGGCAGGGATATCCTATATATAGTAAGTGCACTCTGGTGTTTGTACACAGTCCTGGCTCTGTACATGAGCTCGCTCGCACCACGCCATACACTATTCCAGCCTATCAACATGTTGGTTGAGGAGCACAAAATGGAGGGGTGTAATTTGATTGGCTCTTGTGCACAAATATCTAACCTTATCTAACCTATCAAATATCAAACCTTTCGCCAGAATCACAGACTAGGCCTTTAAGAAAGAAGTTTATATGTTCTTCCAAAAGGTCATCCAAAAAAGAGGCTAAACTTTAATTGGGGTAAGTTTAGCGAAGGGAGAGTGTAGTCACCCCACCCGAACTTGAACCCGGGTTTACAGGGTGGCAAACATGCACTCTGACCCTAATGCCAAAAAGGCCAGGCTCGATGGCATGACAGTCAAAGCATATACTCATCTGAAGTGACGGCACAGTGCCCTCACTTTCGGGAAGCGCACCCTTGCGCTTCATGCACACAGGCAATCCTCACGCATCCACCAACCATACTTCTCCCATCCAGAGCGCCCCACACACAAGTGCTTCACCCATCTATGGGGTCCCTCACACAGGGGTCAACCTACCTGGGTGTCCTTCATACAGTTTTAGGGCACGCCTCCAATGACCTCACAGCAAGCCATCCCACTTCTGACACCATTTGTAGTGAAGGGAAAGCCTAGTCACCCCATCCAAACATGCACTCTGACCACAACGCCAAAGAGCCAGGCTCGATGGCATGGCAGTCAGAGCACATACTCATCTGTAGTGACGGCACATCGTCATAGTACGTTTTTAGAAATGTCTGTGGTCATTAGTGATGTGCTTGTGCATGTCAGTCCGGAGAGTTTTGTCAACTTGGAGTAGTCAGGCTTTGCTACAAAGATGGAGATGTATCAACTCTGCTGGCGTCAACCATCAGTCCATTAATCACACAAATATTCCAAATGTTAAACGGTGCATCCTACACTGAAAAAAAGACCTTTGAATTTATTTGATTTTAAAGCCCCGTTATGCGAGTATAGGTATTTTTTGCTACTGAGCTCCCCCTAAAATGACGGAGTGTAGTTCACTTTTACACCACTGTCGTGAATAGAAATCACACTTCGAGACCCCCTAATGGACAGTGGTAGCCTACACGTGTATTTGTTGACAAGCTGAAGGATGCTGAACCAGCAAAGACAAGACCAGAAGCCAAACAAGCATATCAACAAGATTTTACAGAAATATGACTCTGCGTAGTTTTATTTATTGTGACATCGGAGATGAACACTTAACATAACCAAAAGAATAACAAATGAAGAATGGCACATTTTTGTTAAACACACTATATACACTGTTTTCTAAGCGTTCGAATGTGGAATATGTGTACTCTAATAAAATGTTGTTGTTGACATAATAAAGGCACATATTGTGCATAATATACATTGTGCAGTGTCATCTTAGGTTTTCAAGGTTGCAAACTTCTAAGGCTTATTTGGCATGAGATTAATGAAGACTGATCACATTATTTGGCGTGAGATTGATTGATTTGGATGCTAGCCTGAGACGGGACTGAGGTCGATGACCTTTGGAAAAACTCCCAAAATATCTGTGAGACAGGGATGACACCCATACGGTTACAGCCTATGTCGCTTTCCTAACACAGCCAAACATCAAGCAAGCGCAACACAAGACATACCAAGACAGCTAATTAGTTATTACTAATAACAGCTTGGCATCTGACTTGCATCCTTTTGTCTCTTTTATTTCTTGCCAACGAGTAAAAGCCAGTCCGAGACGTACTCTTGTTCAGTCTCTTGCTTGGTTACTCTCTCTTTTTCTCTTCCTAGCTTCCTCCAACAACATCTTCCTTGGTTTCTTCGTCACCACTACCATGATGTCCATACAGAGAATTCTGCGCTAGATTCTTCTTATAGCTAGCCGAAGGGTCTAGTTGTTGTTGTGTGAGGTGGTGCCAAGAAGCATTACATAGTTCTCACGAGAGTGACATGGTGCAATACCAGGCGTACCAGTGTGCTGTGGCAGTGCCACAGATGCCATTCTCCGTATTACAGGTCAATGTACCACAAAAACGATTATAAAAGCTGTTATTTTAAATTAGAATTGTTAGCTTAATGAACTATATCTTGTCAAATCCAAATATTTCATTCACCTTAGATTATTTAAGATACTATTTCTCATTACTGTAATACCAATTCATTATGTAATGTTAAAGTAATTACATCATGTCAACGGTACCTCCAACTTGATTTCTTAATGCTAATATTATTCAAAGGTAATATGTATTGCTAATTTCATTGTTCCATGTCTGTAAATCTAACTTGCTTTATTAAAATGAACTCCATCGAACTGTGTTGTAGACATTTGTTCAATGTTTAAAATGTTCAAATAATGAATCATTCTTTCACAAAGAGCATATGTCTGTGCTGGATAAAAAAAAGGTTAAAGCCTTTGTTTCGCCCCATTTCCCATTGCATGTTGAAAACTGCTGGACTGGACGGTTGGAAGAATAACGACTTATTTGAATTTGAACTTGTTACAAGAGACCCCATGTGATCATATGCCTTCCCTGGTGTGAACTAACTTTATTTCTTAATTTTCATCTTACTTGACACAGTTCGATAAATTGAATGCTGTAAGAAAATACGGATGTTCAACATAATATTATCAGGTTTTAAAGAGAAACAAGATTAGTTTGTGTCATTTATAAATATTTATACAATCCCTCTTTTCCCTTTTTCTCAGTGTAAGAGATGTATCTCCCTAAACTGAAGATGAATGATGTGGAGGACCAAGTCTTATCTGTGGGGTCACCACCTGGCAACTTAGCAGGCTTAAAGGATCTGCTCTGAGTGTCTTGGTACCAGACACCACAGGGCCCATTCAAGAAGGCAAATACCACAAATCTGTGACTTGTGTGAACTAAATGTTGGTTTTCCAATTGGGTGTTCATGTAGATCAGAGTTTGTGATCTACAATAGATTTGTTTGCAAACATAATGATCATTTTAATGGTCAGTCGCCTTTGTATTTCCCCCCTTTTTATTCTTACATGGTTAACAATTGGAATATTAAGTAGCTTTTAGTTCTTCTAAACACTGTCTATTCTATTCTATTACTCTGAAGTAAGAAGGAAAGTCAAATGATTTTCCTTATCTGGCCCTGAACAATATACTGTCCTTTAGATGAAGAAAGCCAACGGTGACCTCAGGGACAGTCAAAGTGTGGGTGATCATGGTGCAGAACTTCGACAGGAGGCATCTGTACAAACAACAGGCTTGCAGGAAACATTGTCTCTTAAAAAAACACGGAGAATGTATTCTGACTGTAAAAATGCTTCTGCTGCAGATAATCTCATGACTATATGCAGTAAACATGTAGATAGAAATTACAATACTGCATTTGGTCTGTTACTTACAAGAAACACACCTTTGCAAAGAATTTATAAATTCTGTGTTACTTGAGAAAGTTGTTCTTGGCTCAAAAACAAAAACCCAGCTGAACAGATGTGAAGGATTGCTATGGCCAGCTGAGAGTGTTGTTTTTCAGTTCACAGACTAGTGTCATTCTTCTTTTTTACTGGGAGAGTCCAGCCATTTGTTGCAGGGCTAGAGGAAAACCCGGACTGAACCCAGGTGCAGAAGCGACGATGCAAAAGGTAAGAAAGACAAGTTTCTTTACAATAACAATAATTACAGAAACAATCCACAGTGAATAGACCTTGTCAGGGTGCAGAAAGACTTTGGTTCTTAAAAACAAGGCTGAGCACTGAACAAATGCACTGAAAACTGTGCAAACTATAATTTAAATACACATAGACTAGATAGAGGACAATAAGAGCAAGTGTTGGTAATGGTCAGGTAATAAATGTTATTAGCAATTGGCAGGACAAGTAAAACAAAACTACTGCAAAGAAATGTCCGTTGGCGGCATCTTGTGGCCACCTGGCACATCTCAACCCAGCGTGCTGACTGCCCACACAGTGCAAAAACACTTCGGCAGTGAATAATGTAGCATCCTGCTGCAGGGTTAGACAGCTTCAATTAAATGGAGTGTAACCAATCACGAATAATAAAAATGCACTGTTTGACTAATTCAATTCAATTTGAATTATACAGTGCCAAAACAATACAATTCTCTCTGTGTGCTTTACAGAGCCTGACCCCCCCTGGAGCAAACACAAAGGTGACAGGGCCCAGGACAAACACATAGTGTGGACATGGCACATCGTTTGGAGACGTGTCATGAGTGGGGTGGGATTAAGGAGCAATTTGTGGTCGTCTGTTTTCTGTTTTCTGTTTTCGGAGACACAGAGACACGGAGAGCCCTCTCCGACGTTGCAAACCCTCTCCAAGCACCTCTCCGTGACCTGACGTGCACCTCCCAAATTTTTTAACTATCTGACTCCGTCAATCCGTCAATACATCACTGTTTACCTTGTGGGTAGTAGTATGCCAACATTAGATAGCTGGCTCAGACACCTCGCAAATCCCCTCAGATGTACTTCTCAGTTACAATAATGGTGTTTTTACATTGCACAGTGTCTATTTCTCAGTAACTTTTACAAAATCTAAGCAAAAAAAAGTCAAACAAACAACTTTAATGTACAAATATAGACCATCTACGGAGTTTGGTCCACCGCCATCTTTTTTTAATTTATTTTTTATTGGCTTTTTTGCCTTTATTTGGACAGGAAGTGAGGAGGAGTGAAGATGTGGGGAGGGGATCGGGAAACGACAGCAGGCCGGAATCGAACCTGTGTCCCCGCGGGCATTGTAGCCCGTATTGGGGGGCTTATTGGCTCGCGCCACAGTTGAATGTGTGTGTGTTTGTGTGACTGAGTGAGTGAGTGAGTGACAAGCCTCTGACCACAGACGATCGCAGACGACCAGTCGATCAGACAACCAGTCAATCAGACGATCAGTCGACCAAAGGCAAGACTTGACGAATCAGACTTGACTATGTAAATTTGGGGACACCCCTAAAGTCAGAAACACAATGTATATGAGATAAGCGCCATGGCTACTAACCATGGCTACTCAGGGCCAGGTTCTTTTGTTCTATTCTGTTCCATTACCATGGTGTGTCACATATGGCTGAATACTAAGAGCGTGGTGGGATAAACTGCAATTCCATTTCAGTTGGATTTTATTTGTACCATAAAAGCTCTGTAACCTGGAGCACTTTTTTATTTTATTATTCAATATATTTTTTCTTTGCATGAGTGTGAGAGAAGGTCCTGTAACGTGGTAATTAATGGCATGGAAAGATATGGAACTTGACAGAAAGCTAGAAAGGAAAAGCAAGGTCAAGCCAAGTCAAGATGACAGGCTGAGATAGAAATGCTGATTCGAGGGAGGAGGGAGCTGTAGAAGCAAAGGAAACAAACAGATGATAAACAGAGAGAAGGTATTAGTGTACTGCAGGCAGAAGATAAAGAGTACACTTGCTACGTTATGGAAGATGGAGCTCCTTAGACGAAGAAAGAAGAAGAAAGACCAAGCTAGGATCCATTTAAGTTTGTGAAGTCTTTATTCACACAAAAGAAAACATGATGTTTGACAGTTAAAAGAAACTGAAAAGAGGAAAAAGTTGAAAGAGGAACTTCATGTGGATTTTGTCTTAGCAGCAGACATTCCTCCAAATGGAGAGATGGGAGATGGAGGTTCACCAGTGGACGATGGCCTGCCCAGGTGAAGAGAGGTTGTGCATTGCGCTAGGGCTGCATCATCTCCCTAATGGGGTAACTTATTGTGTCTATAAAGGTGCCTGATGTTTTGAAATATCTATGGAAACTCATGGTCTTAATGTGAAAAATCTTCTTTAGTGTGGTAGCAAGGCAGCAAGGACAGAAGG